>NC_041388.1:325234194-325235899 GCF_002162155.2 Triticum dicoccoides
ACTTGTGGGCCTACTAAGTTGACGGGGACGGAGGGCTTTGTCAACTTAGTCAATATGCACGATTCTAGCTCTAGTGACCGTACGATGTCCATCCAACGGCCGTAGTACTTCTTCAACCTCTGGTCTTCTTGCTCCAGCCGCCCAAACCAGCGCCGGTCGTGCCTCGTGCTCCTGCCTCCCGTGGCCGGCTGCGATGCGGCGGAGGCCTCACCGCCCCCTACTACTCCCACCGCTGGCCAGGTCATCCCTCTACTCACCCACACCCCCTGTTACTCTGCGGTGATGGCAGCCTCACACCGCAGCGAACCAGTGCCCTCGTACTCCTCTACGTGTGGGCATCCACTGCCGCGTCTTCCCGGGCTCTGCATCGTCCCCTTTCTAGGCCTCGCCGTCATCCACCGCCCTGGTGCTCTCAGCGCGGCGTGGTCAACGTGGTCAAGGAACGGCTTCCATCGGACGTGGACTGTACGTGGAGAGGCTGACAGCTGGGTCCACGGCCGCAGCAAGGAAGTGCCTCCTTATTACATGCAAAATAATTATTCCTCCACCTGACAGCGGGGACCCACCGGACGGGTCATCGTATTTCACCCCCCTGACTGCTGGGACCCACCAGCTACATCTTCGCACGCAAGGAAGTGCCTGACAGTCGGGACCCACCTGGTCGAAGCGTACGTAGCGTTGTCATTTTGGCCGCGAACGTGTACGTACATATATACTGGTGGATGTAGAGGCGCGCACGTGTCGTAGTAGAGGCGGCCAGGGTGCAAGAAAGAAAATACGGCCACGTATGTGTACATACGGGCAGGGTCTCGAACGCCTACTCGCGCATACGTACGACGAGGGCTCGTTGACATGGCTGGGTCGGAACGGAGAAACAGCGTCATCGTCGTGTTCATGGGGAGGCAACGGAATGCGTCGTGTTCATGGGGAGGCAACGGAATGCGTCGTGTTCATTGGGAGCCAACGGAACGCGTGGCAGCCAACCGGCTGGGTCAGAACGGAATGTGTGGTCGTGTTCATCGGGAGGGCTTGGATGGAACAGGCGATGGAAACGAGGCCTGGCGTACCGCAAAACGGAGGAAACGGCCTTGTGTTCGACCGGCCACGTTCGAAACGGGATCCTGTTCATCGGGAGGGGTCTCGCGTACCGCAAAACGGAGGAAACGGACCTCCTACGGTCGAAACGGGGGTCCTGTTGATCGGGAGGGGTGTGGCGTACCGTAAAACGGACGAAACGGACTTGTGTTGGAGCGCTACGGTCGAAATGGTGGTCCTGTTCATCGGGAGGGGTGTGGCGTACCGCAAAACGGGACTCCACGGGATACTGTTCATCTCCACCATCAACCCCCTCCAGCCTCCACGAGCTACTGTTCATCCACCGTCGACTTCCTCCAGGCTCCACCTGCGACTGTTCATCCACGGGCTCCTGTTCATCCAGCCTCCACCGTGCGCTACTCCACCGGCTACTGTTCAACCAGCCCTCTCCACGGGCTCCTGTTCAACCACCCCTCCACGGGCTACCGTTCATCCTGCCCTCCACCATCTACTGTTCATCCTGCCATCCACGGGGTGGTCCTGTTCATCCATCCCTCCATGGGGTCCTGTTCATCCAGCCCCAACCGGCTCGATCGATCGGGGTCCTGTTCATCCAGAGGCAACACCACAGGGTCCTGTTCATCCACCCCCGCCGGGAACTGTTCATCCA
>NC_041388.1:325236389-325463726 GCF_002162155.2 Triticum dicoccoides
ATCCAGAGGCAGCATCGATCGGCTTCAGTTAGCAGCAGTAGCGAAGGAATCGCTCGATCGGGTTTAGTTAACAGCCATCGATCGATCGCTCGGGTTCAGTAACAAGTAGCCTGCAGTGCAATCGCTCGGGTTCAGTTAGAGCCCAACGCCTCGCTCGGGTTCAGTTAGAGCCAACGCCTCACACACACGCGCGTACGTTTACGAGAGAAACGCGCATTGCTCGGCCCCCGACCTCCCATCGTAACCGGGAAATCCCTGAAATTTTCCTCGCCCTCGCTTCTACCATGGTTTTTTCCGTCATGGACGGCCCAAAGAATGTCATGCAGCTGCGTCTCCGGCCCGCCCAGGACGAAAAGCCCATTTTCTGTCATGATTTTTTGTCATAGAAGTAGGAGTCCACCACATCTATGATGATACCGGGTTTTGTCACAATTATCATCATAGAAGTGTCATATGTATGACAGGAAAAAAATTCGTTCGGCCCAAAATGTCACGGATGTGTCTTTTTGTTGTAGTGATAATCAACTAGCGAGCCATAATAATAAAACTCGGATGACAACACTTTCTCAAAACAATCATAATATGGTATAACAAGGTGGTATCTCGCTAGCCCTTTCTGAGACCGCAAAACATAAATGCAGAGCACCTTTAAAGACCAAGGACTGACTAGACATTGTAATTCATGGTAAAAGAGATCCAGTCAAGTCATACCCAATGTAAGCTAACAATAATGAATGCAAATGATAGCAGTGCTCTCCAACCAGTGCTTTTTAATGAGAGGATGATGACTCAGCATAAAAGTAAATAGATAGGCCCTTCGCAGAGGGAAGCAGGGATTTGTAGATGTGCCAGAGCTCGGTTTTGAAACAGAGGTGAATAATATTTTGAGTGGTATACTTTCATTGTCAACGTAACAACCAAGAGATGGCGATATCTTCCATGCTACACACATTATAGGCGGTTCCCAAACAGAATGGTAAATTTTATACTCCCCCTTCCACCACAAGCATCAATCCATGGCTTGCTCGAAACAACGAGTGCCTCCAACTAACAAGAGTCCCAGGGGGAGTTTTGTTTGCAATTATTTTGATTTAGTATGCATAAAGCATGGGACTGGGCATCCCGGTGACCAGCCATTTATCTCGTGAGTGAGGAGCGGAGTCCACTCCTCTTGAGAATAACCCGCCTAACATGGAAGATACAGACAGCCCCAGTTGATACATGAGCTATTCAAGCATACAAAACAGGATATTTATTTGAAGGTTTAGAGTTTGGCACATACAAATTTACTTGGAACGGCAGGTAGATACCGTATATAGGTAGGTATAGTGGACTCATGTGGAATAACTTTGGGGTTTAAGGGATTGCATGCACAAGCAGTATTCCTGGTTAGTACAGGTGAAGGCTAGCAAAAGACTGGGAAGCGGCCAGCTAGAGAGCGACAACAGTCATGAACATGCATTAAAATTAATCAACACCAAATGCAAGCATGAGTAGGATATAATCCACCATGAACATAAATATCATGAAGGCTATGTTGATTTTGTTTCAACTACATGCGTGAACATGTGCCAAGTCAAGTCACTTAAATCATTCAGAGGAGGATACCACCCTATCATACCACATCATAACCATTTTAATAGCATGTTGGCACGCAAGGTAAACCATTATAACTCATAGATAATCAAGCATGGCACAAGAAACTATGATCTCTAGTTGTCATTGCAAACATGTTTATTCATAATAGGCTGAATCAGGAACGATGAACTAATCATATTTACAAAAACAAAAGAGGTTGAGTTCATACCAGCTTTTCTCATCTCAGCCAGTCCATCATATATCATCATAATTGCCTTTCACTTGCACGACCAAATAGTGTGAATAATAATAATAGTGCACGTGCATTGGACTAAGCTGGAATCTGCATGCATTCAATAAACAGGAGAAGACAAGGCAATATGGGCTCTTTTGTCAGATCAACAATAATGCATATAAGAGCCACTTCAAAAATTTAATTATGGTCTTCTCCTATCAACCCTCAAAGAAAAGAAAAGAAATAAAACTATTTACACGGGAAAGCTCCCAACAAGCAAAAGAAGAATAATTAAAATGAGTGTCGGTGGCAAATACGTATTCCCCCAAGCTTAGGCTTTTGGCCTAAGTTGGTCTATGGCCATGGCTGGCCTGGCTGATATCCATAGTAATAGTTGTTGGGGTCGTATTGTGATGCAGCAGCTATCGCCTGCTGAGCTGCTGCGTGGCGACGAGCAGCCTCCTCTCTCCTCTCGTACTCATCTGCCTCCTCTCTGGTAATAGTATATCCTCCTCTTGCCTGATAATCAAAGAAAGCAGGAGCAGGGAGAGTAATACGGACAGCACGGCGTCTGTCAAAGATTAGTCGATACTGGAGAGGTGATTCGTTCCTCTCGACAAACTGGTGGTGAACCATAGCATTAAAATCTAGATAGGCAGGAGTTAATTCAATATCATCTTTGCGCACATCTATACCAAGAAAATTAGCTAAGCGGGTTGCATAAATTCCACCAAAGAAATCTCCATTAAGTCTATTCAGATGCAACCTACGTGCAACAATGGCTCCCAAATTATATGATTTGTCTCCTAACACAACACTCCTAAGAATACTGAGGTCAGGGACACACATGTGACATGCCTCATCTTTACCATTTATTCATCTACCTATGAAGAGAGCAAAATAATGTATAGCAGGAAAGTGAATGCTCCCTATAGTAGCTTGTGTAATATCTCTAGATTCTCCCACAGTTATATTAGCAAGAAAATCTCTAAATTCAGATTTGTGAGGATCTCTTATACTACCCCATTGTGGAAGTTTGCATGCAGTGGTAAAATCCTCTAAGTCCATGGTATAAGATTTATCATAAAGATCAAACAGGACAGTTGGAGAATTACGTGAAGTTGAAAATTCAAACCTCCTCACAAAGGAGCTAGTGAGCTCATGATACTGACTGCACTTCTCTTCCTCAAAGCTCACGAGATCAGCGTTACGCAAATATGCGTTGAATTCTTCTTTTATTCCCGCTCGATCCATAAAATTTTCAGAAGGCCACTCACAAGGACGCACCGGAGCGTCTCTTGGTGGCTCTTCGTCAGCATCACGCATTGCAAGCCTGGGTCCTTGCTTCTTGGAAGAACCACCTTGGAACATTTTTCTAAGCATTTTTTTACCTCTGAAAAATTCTGAAAATTTTTAGTAACTTCAAAATAAAAGTAAACCAAACTCAATAATATTGATAGCAACTACTCCTACAAGTGCCTAGGGCCTATATCATGCATCAAAACTACTTTTGACCATATAAATTTGACATGCAAGCTCAAAAACAGGGTCACCTAAGCAGCAAAAAATTGCAATGAATAAAGCACTAGAACAAAAACTAATTGGACCAATGGAGGAGTTACATACCAAGGAACAATCTCCCCAAGCAGTTTTGTGAGAGGTGCTTTGAGCAAGGAGATCGAAAATGGCAGCAAGATGAGCTAGAACTCGTGCTTAAGCTGGTTATTCGTGTTTGGGGGAGGAAGATAAAGTGTGTGGGTGCAGGAATAAGTGGAGGAGGGCCACCGTGGGCCCACGAGGCAGGGGGCGCGCCCTCCACCCTCGTGGGCAGGTGGTTGACCCCCCCTGGTGTGTTCTTAGTTCCATAAATCCTCAAATGTTCTAGAAAAAATCATATTTAAATTTCAGGGCATTTGGAGAACTTTTATTTTTGAGGTATTTTTATATTGCACGGATAATCAGATAACAGACAGAAAAAATATTTATTTTTATTTTATTTAATATAAATAACAGAAAGTAAAAGTGGGGTACAGAAGGTTGTGCCTTCTAGTTTCATCCATCTCATGGTCATCAAAAAGAATCCACTAACAAGGTTGATCAAGTCTTGTTAACGAACTCATTCCGAATAACATGGAACCGGAGAAATTTCGAATAACACTATGTTACCTCAACGAGGATATGCACATCCCCAATAATAAGAATATCATATTTCTTCTTGACAGTAGGAAGAGGAAATTCAAAACCTCCAAATATAATCGATGGAATGTTTCCAATAGAGTTGATACTATGAACTTGAGGTTGTTTCCTTGGAAAGTGTATCGTATGCTCATTACCATTAACATGAAAAGTGATATTGCCTTTAGTGCAATCAAGAACAGCCCCTGCAGTATTCAAAAAGGGTCTTCCAAGAATAATAGACATACTATCGTCCTCGGGAATATCAAGAATAACAAAGTCCGTTAAAATAGTAACGTTTGCAACTACAACAGGCACATCCTCACAAATGCCGACAGGTATAGCAGTTGATTTATCAGCCATTTGCAAAGATATTTCAGTAGGTGTCAACTTATTCAAATCAAGTCTACGATATAAAGAGAGAGGCATAACACTAACACCGGCTCCAAGATCACATAAAGCAGTTTTAACATAATTTCTTTTAATGAAGCATGGTATAGTTGGTACACCGGGATCTCCAAGTTTCTTTGGTATTCCACCCTTAAAAGTATAATTAGCAAGCATGGTGGAAATTTCAGCTTTCGGTATCTTTCTTTTATTTGTAATAATATATTTCATGTACTTAGCATAAGGATTGGTTTTGAGCATATCAGTTAATCGTATACGCAAAAAGATAGGTCTAATCATTTCAGCAAAGCGCTCAAAATCCTCATCATCCTTTTTCTTGGATGGTTTGGGAGGAAAAGGCATGGGTTTCTGAACCCATGGTTCTCTTTCTTTACCAGGTTTTCTAGCAACAAAGTCTTGTTTATCATAACGTCGATTCTTTGATTGTGGGTTATCAAGATCAACAGCAGGTTCAATTTCTATGTCATTATCATTACTAGGTTGAGCATCATTATGAACATTATCATTAACATTATCACTAGTTTCAGGTTCATTACCAGATTGTGTTTCAGCATCAGAAATAGAAATATCATTTGGATTCTCAGGTGTTTCAACAATAGGATCACTAGAAGCATGCAAAGTCCTATCATTTTTCTTTTTCTTCCTTTTAGAAGACTAGGTACATCTATATTATTTCTCTGAGAATCTTGCTCAATTCTCTTAGGATGGCCTTCAGGATACAAAGGTTCCTGAGTCATTCTACCACCTCTAGTCATAACTCTAACAGCATTATCATTATCCTTACTATTCAATTCATTGAGCAAATCATTTTGAGCTTTAAGTACTTGTTCTACTTGAGTTGTAACCATAGAAGCATGTTTACTAATAAGTTTAAGTTCACCTTTAACATTAGCCATATAATCACCCCAAGTGTTCAAGCATATTTGAATTGTATTTCAATTGTCTACCAAAATAAGCATTAAAGTCTTCTTGCTTGGCCATAAATTTATCAAACTCATCTAAGCATGGGCTAGCAAATTTAGTAAATGGGATTTCAGCTTTATCATATCTGTAGAGAGAATTTACCTTTACTACCTGTGTCGGGTTATCAAGACCATGAGTTTCTTCAATAGGTAATGGATTCAGATCATATGTTTCTTCAACAGGCGGTAAATTAAGACCATGTATTTCTTCAATAGGAGGTAAATTCTTAACATCTTCAGCTTTAATACCTTTTTCTTTCATAGATTTCTTTGCCTCTTGCATATCTTCAGGACTGAGAAATAGAATACCCCTCTTCTTCGAAGTTGGTTTAGGAATAGGCTCAGGAATTGGCTCCGGAGGTGTCCAATTATTTTCATTTGTCAACATATTATTCAATAGAATTTCAGCTTCATCCAGTGTTCTTTCCCTGAAAACAGAACCAGCACAACTATCCAGGTAATCTCTGGAGGCATCGGCTAGTCCATTATAAAAGATATCAAGAATTTCATTTTTCTTAAGAGGATGATCAGGCAAAGCATTAAGTAATTGGAGAAGCCTCCCCAAGCTTGTGGGAGACTCTCTTCTTCAATTTGCACAAAATTATATATAGCCCTTAAAGCAGCTTGTTTCTTATGAGCAGGGAAATATTTAGCAGAGAAGTAATAAATCATATCCTGGGGACTACGCACACAACCAGGATCAAGAGAATTAAACCATATCTTAGCATCATTTTAAGGATATAAAAGTAGCGAGTTCTCTCATCTTTAGTGAATAGGGTGGCTATATCATTCAATTTAGTAAGATGTGCCACAACAATTTCAGATTCATAACCATGAAAAGGATCAGATTCAACCAAAGTAATTATATCAGGATCAACAGAGAATTCATAATCCTTATCAGTAACAAATATAGGTGAAGTAGCAAAAGCAGGGTCAGGTTTCGTTCTATCATTTAGGGATTGCTTACTCCATTTAGCTAATAATGTTTTAAGTCTAGTTCTATTTCTGCAAGCTAAAATGGCTAAAGAAGCATCTTGATCAAATACATAACCCTTAGGAATATCAAGTGGTTCTTCATCATCACTTTCATCAGTATCATCAGATTCAATATTTTCAATTTCTCTAGCCCTAGCAAGTTGTTCATCAAGAAAATCACTAAGTGGCATAGTAGTATCAGGCATAGAGGTAGTTTCATCATAAGTATCATGCATAGCAGAAGTGGCATCATCAATAACATGCGACATATCAGAACGAATAGCAGAAGCAGGTGTAGGTGTCACAAGCTTACTCATAACAGAAGGTGAATCAAGTACAGAGCTAGATGGCGGTTCCTTACCTCCCCTCGTAGTTGAGGGATAGATCTTGGTTTTTGGATCTCTCAAGTTCTTCATAATGATAAGAAGATATATATCCCAAGTGACTCAAAGAATAGAGCTATGCTCCCCGGCAACGGCGCCAGAAAATAGTCTTGATAACCCACAAGTATAGGGGATCGCAACAGTTTTCGAGGGTAGAGTATTCAACCCAAATTTATTGATTCGACACAAGGGGAGCCAAAGAATATTCCCAAGTATTAGCAGCTGAGTTGTCAATTCAACCACACCTGGAAACTTAATATCTGCAGCAAAGTGTTTAGTAGCAAAGTAATATGATAGTGGTGATAACGGTAGCAAAAGGTAACAGTAGTAAAAGTAATGTTTTTGGTATTTTGTAGTGATGATAGCAATAGCAACTGATAAGTAAATAAGCGAAGAACAATATATGGAAAGCTCGTAGGCAATGGATCAGTGATGAAGAATTATGCCGGATGCGGTTCATCATGTAACAGTCATAACCTAGGGTGACATAGAACTAGCTCTAGTTCATTGATATAATGTAGGCATGTATTCTGAATATAGTCATACGTGCTTATAGAAAAGAACTTGCATGACATCTTTTGTCCTACCCTCCCATGGCAGCGGGGTCCTTACGGAAAATAAGGGATATTAAGGCCTCCTTTTAATAGAGAACCGGAACAAAGCATTAACACGTAGTGAATACATGAACTCCTCAAACTACGGTCATCACCGGTAAGTATCCCGATTATTGTCACTTCGGGGTTAACGCATCATAACACATAATAGGTGACTATAGACTTGCAAGATAGGATCAAGAACACTCATATATTGATGAAAACATAATAGGTTCACATCTGAAATCATGGCACTCGGGCCCTAGTGACAAGCATTAAGCATAGCAAAGTCATAGCAACATTAATCTCAGAACATAGTGGACACTAGGGATCAAACCCTAACAAAACTAACTCGATTACATGATAGATCTCATCCAACCCATCACCGTCCAGCAAGCCTACGATGGAATTACTCACGCATGGCGGTGAGCATCATGAAATTGGTGATGGAGGATGGTTGATGATGACGATGGCGATGGATTCCCCTCTCCGGAGCCCCGAACGGACTCCATATCAGCCCCCCCCGAGAGGTTTTAGGGCTTGGCGGCGGCTTCGTATCATAAAACGCGATGATTTCTTCTCTCTGATTTTTTTTCTCATCGAAACTCAATATATGGAGGTGGAGTTGGAGTCGGAGAGGCAACAAGGGGCCCACGAGGTAGCGGGTGCACCCTAGGGGGGCAGGCGCGCCCCCCACCCTCGTGGCAAGATGGTGGCCCCCCTGGCCTTCATCTTTGGCAGGTATTTTTCTTATTTTCTGAAAAGTGGCTCCGTGAAGTTTCAGGTCATTCCGAGAACGTTTGCTCCTGCACATAAATAACACCATGGTAATTCTGCTGAAAACAGTGTCAGTCCGGGTTAGTTCCATTCAAATCATGCAAGTTAGAGTCCAAAACAAGGGCAAAAGTGTTTGGAAAAGTAGATACGTTGGAGACGTATCACGTACCGACGAGGGCGTCGAGGGCGCATCACAAGTCGTGGACGAGGAAATCCCGAGGGTGCGCGACACATCCGAGTCCAGGGACGGCTCGATGGCCGAGCCGCCTACTGTGAAGGGAGTTGGCATCGGCTCGACTCGCTCCGGCTTGGTCAGAGCCGCTACCGCCGGCTCAGTCGGATCCGCTACCGCATGGCTCGCCCCTCCTTGGACGCGATTGACGTCCGGGCCATGCATGACCGGGCGATCGATGTAAGGTGCATCAGGGGTGGCTTCTTCATCATCTAGAAGCTGAAGACGAGCACTGCGTCCGGTACTTGCACCATGGTGAGGAAGCAAAATAGGAGAATATGCAGCATCTACAAATTGGTCAGACGAAAGAAGTGATGGTAGAGTAGAATGTGAAGAAGGTTGTGACTCCGAAAAATGAGAGAAAGGATAGTGGTTCTCATCAAAGATAGCATCACGGATATGTAAACACGATTTGAGGGAACATGGAGACACTTGTATCCTTTATGCAGAGAGCTATACCCAAGAAAGACACACTTTTTAGAACGAAACTCAAGTTTGCGATTGTTGTATGGTCAAAGATTCGGCCAACACGCACAACCAAACACTTTGAGAAAGGTATAATCAGGTGTTTCTTGAAGCAAGCATTAAATGGGAGTTTTCATGGCTAGTACTCGTGTAGGAAGCCTATTGATAAGAAAGCAAGCCGTAGAGAAAGCATCAGTCCAAAAACGAAAAGGTACAGATGCATGTGCCAAAAGAGTTAAACCAGTTTCCACTATGTGACGATGCTTACGTTCAGCATCGCCATTCTGCTGATGTGTATGTGGACATGAGACAGGGTGTGTAATCCCAAGTTTACCGAAAAACGTGTTGAGGTTGCGGTATTCTCCCCCCCCCCCCAATCAGGCTAAACATGAATTATTATTTTACCGAGGAGACACTCAACATGAGTTTGAAATTGAATAAACACAGTAAACACATCGGATTTGCGCTTAAGAAAATAGAGCCAAGTGAACCGACTATAAGCATCAAGAAAACTGACATAATAATTATGACCACTAACTGAGGTTTGGGCAGGGCCCCATACATCTGAAAACACAATTTTGAGAGGATGTTTAACTACACGAGTAGATACTGGAAACGGAAGTTGATGACTTTTTCCTTGTTGACAGGCATCACACACCGAGACACCTTTATTACTAGACATGACCGGGAGTTGATGGCGATGAAGAACATGGCGCACAATGGGGGAAGCTGGATGACCGAGACGCGAATGCCATTGAGATGGCTTGACACGAACACTGCTGAAGACTTGAGAAGCTTGAGGTGCATCAAGTGGATAGAGGCCATGGTGATAATGACCGCTAAGAAGAATGTCCCTCGTTGCGCGATCCTTAAGAAAGACATCAAAGGGGTGAAATTCAACAAAAACATCATTGTCATGTGTAAGTTTAGGAACAGATAAAAGATTGCGTGTAACAGCAGGAACATGAAGGACATCACAAAGTTGAAGGTGCCTAGAGGTACTAGTGGGAAGGGAACTTTGACCAATATGTTTGATGTGCATACCTGACCCATTTGCAGTGTGCACCTTGTCTGGACCATGGTAGGGCTCGCGGGAATGAAGCTTGTCGAGTTCATTCGTCAGATGATCAGTGGCTGCTGTGTCCATGTACCAACTTGCATTGATGGGATAGGAGGTAGTGTGACCTTGAGGAGCACCAATGGGACCATGAGTAGCCATGGCAGCTTGACGCTCATTGTTGCGCCCATCGTTGCCAATGCCCAGGAAATCATGCTTGAAGCGTTTGTGACAACGAGAAGCAACATGGCCTTGAAATCCGCAAAGCTGGCATGTGGGGCGACCACCATTGGGACGACCACAAGTAGGGCAAGACGCACCATCAGGTGATGACGAGCCACCACCTTGACGTTTGTTGTTGTTGTTATAGTTCTGCTACTGCGTAGGTGGCGGAAGATTTGGTTTTCCACCTGATGAGACACCACCGGGACGATAGGGTTGCCGCGAACCACCACGGGTCACGCTGTTCGCCAAAGAGAATCCGCCATGAACCTCAGTGGACCGACGAGACTCAATGTGTTGTTCAGTTTGAAGAAGACGAGCATAGAGATCTCGTGGAGGCGTCGGGGTATCACGACCTTGGCCCACCTCGACCAAGGAATCATAGTCACTGTCGAGCCCACCAAGAATAAAACCAGTGAACTCTTCATCATAAAGAGGTTTCCCAATGGCGGCCAAAGTGTCAGCGAGATTCTTCACTTTGTTGAAATAAACAGTGGCTGAGAGATCAAGCTTCTTCATGTCCTGAAGTTGACGACAAAGTGCCATGGACCGTGTCGTGGACTGTGATGAAAAACTGCTCTCGAGAGTTGTCCATGCATCATGTGACGTAGCAGCAAAGAGGATCATGCCAGCGACCCCTTCAGTCAGCGATGATTGAATTGCCGAGAGGATTGCTTGATCTTGCTGCACCCAAATAGTATAAGCCTGGTTTGGAACCATATGTCGCGCACCATCCATCGTAGTGGCCACAACAGTCGATGGTGGACATGACAGCGATCCATCAACGTAGCCGAGGAGATTATGGCTATGGAGGAGAGGAAGGACATGCGTGCGCCAATACAGAAAATTCTCCGCCGATAACTTGATGGTGAGGAGATGGGCGAAGTGAAACGGCGCAGGTGCGGGCACGTCGGCCACCGCGGGCAGACGGACGGGAGCAGGCCGGACAGCGGAGGCCGCGGGAATAGTCGAAGAAGCCGGGGCATCACCCCGGCCATGAAGGAGCTGAGGTTGGTACCGAAGCTGGATGGGCCAGCCATGGTGCTGATGACAAGGGAGTTGTGCAGTCCGTTTGTGCCGGCCAGGAGAGCGGCGAGGCTGGGAGGAAGAAGCCCGCCAGCAGAGGCAGCGACCGAAGGTGTGGTGGCTGCAGTAGAGCCGGCGGCGGCGGTCGAAGGAGCAGCGGAAGTCATCGTACGTAACCTAAGTTGATACCATGTAATACGTTCAGGTTTGAGGGGTTGAGGAATCGCACGCACATAAGGGTGCGGCCGGTCTGTTTATATATATCAAGGAGCTGTTACAATTACAGGATATGTAAGGAAAGTCTAATCCTACAATACGGAATCTAACAGGCAGTGGCATCTCCCTGATCATGTGTTGGTGGTCTCTCTTGGTGGCCTGATTTGGGATCGGGGTACCTTGGTCTCAGGGTGAAAACCCATCATCGCCTTTCGATCGCGGCGGGTGACGACGTGCGTCGTCACTCTTTTGGGGGTGTCGTTGGGGAGCTCAGGTACCTTCCGGTTGCGGTTCCGACATCGGCAGGCAAGCTCGGATCCATTCTTGTGGCTCCCTCGGCTAAGGTAAAGGGTGGTCAATGGGATTCCTATCTTTCTCTCATGAGGGCATGGTCACTCTTTTGTTTGTAGATGTGGGTCTTTTGATCAGCTTTATAAGAGGGTTTTCTCATCACCTTGTATATGTTCGGTCGCATTGCTTTATTTATATAGCGGGCGAAAGCTTTTTTCAGTAACACGAAAAATATGTCTAGATACATTTGTTTATAGATAAATATAAACAAATAATTTAGAACGGGGAATACTTCTTAGAGTTATTTAGTAACATGCAATGGAACTTTCCCCCATTACAATTTTACGATGGGTTTTACCCATTCGAATCCTGGTCCCACCACCTTATTTTATTTTATATTTAAAACGGAGGCAAAATATTTATCTCATCGATTCATTAAATAGAAGAAAATTGCCCAATTAACTAATAAAAAATCAGAAGAAAAAAACGTTTGTGGACTCTTCACAGAGAATGCAACCCCATAAGACATGAGCAACTCGGCTACCTATCCAACACATAACGACCACAAACCCCCACACTACGACATCACAAAGACAGACACAATAAGAATAACTCGACCAAAGACCAGGGGCACCACCATATCCATGAAGACAAGTCATGCCATAAGGACAACCCAAGAGACCGATGACCATCCATCAAGCAGCTCCGGGCGCCTTTCCTGTGGCGTCACTCTTCTTTTCTTTGCTCCTGGGAGCCTCCTCCACAATCGTCTTGCCAGATCCAGGGCTAGTCTGCGTCCAAACATTTGAGCAAGTTGTGAGAATCTCATCGACCTTGTCATGCACAGAAACCTGCCCAGCGGTCACGTGTGACTGGGTGACCGCAACATCGGAACCTCCTCCACAAAGGCGAGCGGCTGGCTAGGCTCCTGATCATGCACCAGCATACCGACCACCTCAACATCATCAGCCACAGGTACCATCGATACTGTTGGTCTTCGCATCTGGCTTCACTCTATGAGCAACCAAACCTAACACTTTGGATAACAAATCAACCATGTATTCGCAATGTATACATACTAGTTGCTGAAGGGCAAAAAACAACCATCAACCAGGGCAGAGACACCAAGAAATAATGCACCATGTCATCACTCACCGTGGACAACAAAGCACTCCACTAGGTAATGTACAGCCGATCGTTACGAGGCTAATTGTCCAGTTAACACAAACTAAACCTCTAATAGACACTGGATACCCATACAGAGATTGATTGACGAAATGATAGCTCTATAATACACCTACAAACACGAGCAGGACATAGGGTATTATCCCCTCAAAGAGTCTGAATCTAGGAAAAATCATTTGTACCAGTTACTGTCGTTCCAAGGCGCCTAGCTTAGAATTCCTACCTCGAGATCTGCCGGATTTAGCTTCATCAGTGTGACAGAAGGTGGAGGAAATTCTGTGTGTGAAACCGCTTGTGGCGGTAAGAAATTAGAGGTGGCTTTCAAAACCGCCTCCGCTATGTCGAGTATTAGCACATGCTTTGAGGTAGATCGAGGAACCACCAGCTGCCCATGTACCAAAACTGCCTGATTATGTGCTAGTCAACCGTCTTCCTTCGTGTCTAAATTTTGGTAGAGGTCATCATGCACCTGACCCCTTGCTTCACACGCAACTCGCTTCGCGATCTTCTTTCCACCTTGTACTTTTCTATGTTGTCTACACTCTCGTCTAGGTGTAGGCATGTGAAACATTCTTTCTTCTCCTTAATAGTCTTATGGACATCATCTTTCCACCAACATGTATCTTTAGCTCCGCTTCTACTTCCCTTGGTCACCCTAAACTCCTTTGAAGTCACCTTCCTTCCCATATTAATCCATATATTGTTTGCATCACCCCCTTCCTCCTAAGGGCACTCCTTAATAACCCTCTCCTTAAGGGCATGAGTTGCCTCCCTTTGAGTTTACACCACTTCATTCTAACACAACTATATTCGGGCATGTCATTTTTCTATGACAAAGTGTTGTACAACTAAGTCTAAGCAACAGCAATAACGGTTTTGTAGGTTTGATTTAACCAGTTTGATCAGCGAGTCACTCATAGATTATGTGGATGAACTATGTAATCTCGAGTTGACTTACAAAATAGTTTATTTATTCATAAATGTGCTTCTCAAAAATTGTTCGTGACTTACAAAATAGTTTATTCATTAATAAAATGTTAGTGGATTCAAAAAATGATCATCCATTTCAAAAAATGTTCGTTAAATCAAAAAAAAAGATTCGTGAATTTTAAAAATTGTTCCACCAATTTCCATAAAAATGTTCGTCGATTCTAGAAACATTTGCCGATTCAAGAAAATAGTTTATAAAATGTTTAGATTTTTTTAAAAAAAATTGCAAATAGTGTAAAATGTTCATAAATTCAAAAGATGTTCTTGATTTTAGAAAATGTTTGAAAATTTGTTAAAGGGTTCATGAATTTGAAAAATGTTCACGATTTCAAAAATGTGCACAAGTTTAAAAACATTCATGATTTCATGAAATTGAGAGTGATAGCGTATCTCGGTGATGCAGCAAAATGTGATCATGGCCATTGAAGATTATGAATTTTTTTTCTCTCGTTGCAACGTATAGGCCCTTTTGCTAGTTCAATACAAAATATGTACCCTATCATACAGATGACCTCCTGCATAGAGCTCTAGAACAAGATTACCAATATTATCTAACAAGCCAAAATAAAATAAAAAACACAAACGCATTCAAGCCAAATATGTCATATTTGTAATTGTTGCGGATGACACTTGCAGTTATTTATCAACTGTACGGGCATTACCTGATGAACTGATCGGAGTACATTACAAACAAGCAATATAAACAACTTCACCGCTACACCAGAAAAGCATGATGTTGCTTTGCCACACAAACAACAAAAGACACAGAGTCGTGTATTCCGCCGCGACGCGATCTGTGCATATTCCAGTAGCTACTTGCCCTGGTCGTGTACGTTGGCATAACCTGGAGCTGGAGAAGCATGAGGAGGAGGGACAAGAGCAGCCGGCGCTGGTGGTGGTGGTGGATAGCTGTCAGCCGGCGCCGGCGCCTGCGCCGCCTCCGGCACCGGAGAAGGGCGAGATGGCTTCTCGCCACAGCAGCTGAGCCGTAAATCGCCAAGGCAGGAGAGCTTGCCAAATGTGTTCCCCATGTATATGCCCTCCCCGTATGGAATGTATGATAATTGCTCTCTCCAGTCCAGTCGCTATATATTGGATGCCAAAATCAAAGATTAATGCAAGATAATACGAAGGCAGCATCGCATTCTCTCGTCACTCAGAGCACGAAACTCCCAAGCGCTTGGCTTGGAGACTTGGACTGAAAAAAAAGTGCTCTTTTGCCAAAAAAAAATATATATATAAAAAGAACACCAAGGCACACACTCGAGTTGAATATAATGTCATCCATGTGAACTGAATGTGGTTCCAGGCCCTACTTCTTAACAACAACATGCAATGGAACTTTACCGGACTACAGCTTTGCAATGGGTTATCCATTCCAGTCCCGGTCCGACCAGCTTAGCAGCCAGCAAGTCTTTGCTTCTGGCTTCATCACCGTGCAGACAACCAAACTTCACACTTCGCGTAACAAGTCAAGTAGTCAACCATGTATACATACTGCTTGCTCAAGAGCAAGAAGATCAACAACCATCCTCAGGGGCTCAGGGGGCAGAGAGAGCAAGAAATAATGCAACATGTTCACCGGCGTGGACGACGAAGCACTCCACTAGGTAATGTACAGCTGATCCTTACGAGGCTAACTATCCAGTTAACACAAACCAAACCTCTATTAAACACTGAAAACCCATACAGAGGTTGACGAAACGACAGCTCTACAATACACCAAACTGTGCATGAGAAAACAGCTGCTCTCCCCTGCCATGTGCATCGGAAACAAGCCCATGAAGAAGGTCAGGACGATCATGGTACTTTGGGTAGTCGTCTGATCCGGTCCTCCTAGTTTCCGTATCTCCTGCCAGACTCCATGGTGTCGAGAATAGGACTCGTGTCTCTTAGGGCGATCCCGCCCTGACCTTCCCCTTCTTCAGTCTCCGTGGGTGGTCGCACACTGAAGGAGTTTGCAATGCCGCTGTTGCGCGCCTCGGCTAGCTGGAGGGTGTATGCGTGAGGCCACAGTCCTGCAATGCAAATTGTTACTGTTATCACTGAAAAACATGGAGGAACACAAAAATCGATAAGTAATAAAACAGGTAAAAGGAGGCACCATCTGCATCATAAGGGTATGGGAAAAATTGCAGGTAGCAAAATGAAGCCACTGTGAGACCTGCAAAGGGAACAGGGAACAACAGGAGAAGAAAATAATTATAGGCATTTTTAGAAAAAATATAGAAGGTCACCTATGTGAATTTACAGAACTACGAAAATGGCAAACCTAAAACAGCTCCTGCAAACACATCTTGCCAGTGATGCCAGTAGTCATCCACTCGAGAAACAGCAACAAGTGCAGCAGTAAGTAGAGGCAGAACAATAATACAAAGCTTTGCAATATGACCTTTACGGTCAAAAACTGCGATTTTCCCAGTCAAGTACCACGTAAGGAAGCCTAGGCCGGCAAAAGACCCTGGAATAGATTAACACAAGGTGAAAGAGAACACAGTTATTAGATGATCAAACCATGACCTATTTGACAGAATTGTAACAGCACTGCCATAGATGCTAGATGTGCCTAATGAAAGACTGCGCCTTGACGTACCCGACCTCAGATATTGAATTGGCCTAAAAACTTTTTGCTTTTACTTAGAAATGCTTCTGACTGGACTTGTATTTCACCACAGGGCATGTTTCAACTACAACCTTGAGACAAGGCTAAGACTAGGCCAATTTTGTGGGGTCTCTAATCAAACACATGACTGATGTGCGTTGTCTAATCAAACTAATCACACAGCTGCTCCTACACCAAGCAGCAACCAAGCATCTAAACTGGAAGGTGGCACGCCGCACTTTCATGCCTGCCACTTCCTGGTTCACTGCAAATCACACCAAAGTGGCCAGTGCACCAGGCTGTCTCGTGCCCAATTGTGGCCTAGCCACCTGTGGCCCAATTGTGGCCTAGCCACCTGTCCGAGCTCCCCTGATTCCATGACTGCCACTAAGCCAGCCACCACAAGCAGCCCAACCAACCACAAAACAACAGGTAGCCATCACGGACTGTGTCAAAAGGATTATCACAAGGGTGTAAAAAACAAGCTCAAGTATGTAATGGAGTTTTAAAGAAAGAATGCTCAGGCATAGCTGACCAACAAATGCTTGACACCAATATTACCAAAGGAAACATTAGGTATTACTTAAGTATTCATGTCATCACTTACATGATGAGTGTCCACTTGGGAAGCTTTTGTGACCTTCTTTGATGACACTCTTCTCTCCATGGCACAGAACACCAGTAGTGACATTATCATAAAGCTGAAAACAGGGTCATTCGATGAGTTTTGGTCAATTTAGACTCCATACATGATAAGAACAACTGAACAGTGGGCAGGTCAACAAAGATGGACTTGTGGCTGAAAAAGGTGAAGTTCTCGGGTAGTAATCTTACATCCTTTCCATCTGGGAAACAGCGCCAGAAGAAATCAGGACGTGGTCGGCCAACTCCATCCTTAATTGCATCAGTAATCACCGCAGTTATGAGCACCGAATAAAGAATACCTAAATATGTGTTTCAAATTATTTCTTGTACATACATTATAAACATATTCATAAGCCCAAGAATATGTAAATACCCAGTATGCCATGGTGCAAATCATAGATATTCTTCTTCTTGAAGTAAATTCCACCAAAGATGACACATGGCAAGACAATTCCAATGAGCTGCAAATCAGGTGAGTTACAAAATTGGAACTATCTTTTGAATGGCACACAAAATGATGTAAGTAGTGAGAAAAAAGTCCAAAATTAGCAGCACAAGAACACACCGGAACAGCCCAAAAGGGCACAGTATTGCCCTTTAATGGATATCTCAAGTCAGTCATCATGTCCTTCCCAATGAAGCGGTGAAAAGGCTCAATTATATTCAACAGTCCATCTATGACAGCAAGGAGGAGAAGTATTATCCAGTCATACATGTGGAGTCTTGCCACTTTGGCTCCATGGGACTTTATAGTGTAACATCCTAACTGGATATCCGCCATTATGTCCTATAAATAACAAAGACAAAGGGAGCAAGACAAGAATTGGTGAGTAAAGTTGCAATAATTACAAGATAGACTGGATGTAATGCAGCTATGAATAATGAAATAGAAGATAAAAAATCAAAAAGAATTAATATCAAAAATAGGAGCACAAATACTTGCAGTTGTAGCATTACAAATGAAGACAGTGTTACTCTGCTTGACTGGCTTTTGTATATAATTATCTATCCCTTTATTTCATTAGTTTAATCATAGCAAATAGTGCTCCTACAATTCCAAATAAGTTGCGAGCTTGACTGGAAAATGATTATATTTATAGGCTATAGTTTCCAATTATCAAACATTAGCGTCTCATATAAAACTAGTAATACTGTAATACTATTTTACGCATAAACACGGTGATTAAGGAATGTCAAATCAAAAACATGACAGCCCAAAGAGCCCACTGTAGCGAGCATGAAAATCCTCGCCCAATCAAATTTGAAGTAATAAAATAATTATGAGAAAGCCATTATCAGCATAATTTATCACCTGGGCAAAATAGCAGGCTATAACTACAAACCACAGTAGATAAAAAGTTTGTTCTCATAGTAAACATCACAACCCAAAGGTTCTACCCTAGGAAACATGAAGACCAAGTCAAGTTCCTAACATAGAACCACTTCAGAGGGCCAGTATAACCAATTCAACATGATATATCTAGGACTTAGTTATATCAATTTGGAGTGCTGGCTACAACTTGCAAAACATCACATTACACTGAGGCGTGCAGGGATACCATAATGAATATTTCCAGGAAAGTAGCATGTTCCAAAAAAATCAGTACAAGGTCGGTTAGTCTACTAATATTGATGATCACTAACAAACAATTAATATCCAACTTATGGAATGTCAACAAAACCCTGAAACCTCTGAGATTTGGGTAACAATTCACAATAATCAGAAATGTAATTAAATACCAGGACATCTAATCTGTTGCTGCCAACTAAACAGTAAGGTTGCATCCCTCCCATTGTAATCATTTGTTAAGTCAACAAAACAAGAGTTGAATGTTGATAGGGGCTTGGGACATCCATCGACCTCCAATTAAGGTGATAATTAGAAAGTGCTAATCCTAGTCCAGGAATCTGGAGAGCTGACAACATAACAAGTCACCCGCAAAAAAAAAGTCTGCGCAACTAATATGATTATTAAGTTCCAGGATAAGTGGGATGGTGGAAAACTGGCCCTCGCATCGCTCTCTCTTGAGCAACTCGAGGATGACCCAAACTCTAGCCCCAGCCTCTCGAGAGCAACTCGAAGGCTGGCCCGCGTGGCTCTTGGTGACAGTGGCAGTGATGTTCCCTCCTGGTGCGCTCCTCTTGCAGGGCCAGAAACCAGGGCGGCGGCCCTGGAAGGCGGGCTGCACGGACTGCTCCCTGGTGACAGCAGTGTTGGCTGCTTTCCTTGTCCATGTGGGCAGTGGGTGGTCCTAACAAGGACGGCACAGTACGCCGACGAAAGCTATGCCTTTGGGTGTTGCGTCCCTCTTGGGGGCTTCACCGCAGTTCTTCCATCCCCTTTCAGAGTCCCAAGTGACAACCCATGTCCATCTTGTCAGGCTCGGTGGCGGCGCAACGCAACATTACCCCTCCTGGCATGCCACCAGAGATCCCAATTCCCTTCTGGGTGTGGTGTGATGGCTTCTTCGGCAGGCATGGATGGTGACTTGGAGCATCTTCGGTTCGAGATGATGGTGGCTCCGTTGTGCTGTCTCTTCATGTGAATACGTCGGCAGTTGCCCCAGTCCCTTCTGCTTGCTCGCAGAGTCGCGCTCCTCCGTCCGGAGCAAGTTTGATAGAGCGTTGCATCGTGGTCCAGTGATTTTATCCAGGGGATGTGGGTTCGCTTGTGGTCGGCTCCTTTTGGTGCTTCCTGTTGTGCCTATGCAGCTCCTGTGCTTTTGCTCGGCGGCAAGCTAGCATCATCCAGCAGTGCACTCCTCGTGACGTTCCCAGGCTAGGGGCCTGGTGTTCATTCTGTGTTGTTTGCTCTGCTCGCTTTGATTAGCATGGTCTTCTTTGATCTGCTTTGAAAGAGGGTTGCCTCAACACCCTGTATCCTTCGGCCGTGTTGCTTATAAAACAGGATGAAAGCCTATTCTCTAAAAATTATCATGTCCCACAGATAACAGATGAAACCAACATCAAGCAGTGATAGCGTTTGAAATATAAATTTCACTCTTGATTCTTCTTAAACTCAGGAGACCAGAAATATTTTTTAAATCGCTAAGCTCAAATAAGTACCAGTACAAGTCTACAACTGTGTGAAAGAATATGCAAAACTTAAGATGCCATTCAGTTGATAGAAACTAAATGGCTTGGAATTCTTTTAGAGATGTCAGCAGCAACTTACTGGCCCATATCTAAGTTACAAATTATTTCTACTCATAATCCTGTCTTGGTGTATTTATTATTTCACACAATTATTCTCTTTATGTAACTGGTTCCTAAACAGTTGATAGTTCCCTATATGACTTCACATCACAAAAGAATAGAAAGGCCTGCATGATCTATAAAAATATGATAGGAAGGATGAACGCAAACTAGCAATGGAGAAAACAGGGATATTGTAATATAGACTAGAATTGAATCCTGGTATAGACAAGCTACTCTGATCATATTAAGGATTGCAGAAACAAGAAGGGCTTGGTAGGGCTAATATTGCAGTTCGAGTCTTCTAGGAATATAAATGTTTCTGATTTAGGTGCTCGAAATTACTCAACGTATTAAAATGCTTATCATATGGAAGAAGCAGAGCTTGAATATTCATATGCAATCACAGAGGTTTGGACATAACAACAATGGTACAGCCAGCATCGGTGTTCTGCTATGAATGCAAATTTTTGCTTTATTTCTTCCATCACTTGAGAAAAGATCTAAGAATGCAAGTTTACTATGTAGTATTCATAAAACAGTGAAAGAAGACTGTAAATATAATTTGTAAAGATCTGACCGTCAGCATCACTATACATGAAAGACTGCAAAGATTGAAATATTAAACGGTCAAATAAACCGGAACAACATGGAAATCTTCCTTGTGACCAAACAACTAAACGAATTTAGGG
Organism: Triticum dicoccoides; assembly: GCF_002162155.2. Lineage (NCBI taxonomy): Eukaryota > Viridiplantae > Streptophyta > Magnoliopsida > Poales > Poaceae > Triticum > Triticum dicoccoides. The sequence goes on from NC_041388.1 coordinate 325,257,294, forward strand.
TGAAAATCCAACTAGTTGAAGCTGACAAACCCAAGGAGTAAACAGAATCATGCATGAACAAAACAAACTGTTGACTATAAGCTCTTAATGATCCAGAAATCAACACACTGCATGTACCTCCGAAACTGAGAAAACACAGTGCCAATCGCTGAACAGAACTGTGGAAGCCTCAGTGTAACCAAAACTCCCAAGTCACAGAACAAATAATGTTTGGCCCTTGCTTTAGTCCTGAACAGGCCAGCTTCGAAGCTAATAGACAAAACTCGTTCGGCTGATTCGACCACTTGACCCTTGAAACACTGGAAACGGTTGGCTCGACGTCGAAATTTCCAAGCCAACTGGCAGTAAAGATTGAACGGGTACGGCCTAGAGCAGCTAGCTATCTATTGCTGGTACGTACTATATATCACTTTAAAGATCGTCCGTCGGTGGAGCGGTTGTTTGCCCACTGCCGCTTGACTCTAGCCTCTAGGGGGCCGGCCGTACCAATGTTTGGCACCAAACCCTGTTGACGCGGTTAGCAGGGCCCGATTCTGCGCCCTGCACAGTACGAACCTAACCAAAACCATGGAGTGGGTGGACTGGATTTCTGAAGCAGCAGCACACTCGCAGCGGGGATAATAAACAAGTACTAGAATTAAAGGAAAAGAAGGAGGGGATTCGGATGGATTGCCCCCGGGTGCAGCGAAGGAGATACGATGCTCCGGAACAAAAACAAAAAAAAATCCGAACTCGAGGAACAATCAGGACAGCGTTCCTTACCGACGCGAGAAGGAACCGAGCGGAGTCGGATCTCCAGCGCTCCGCCCTGGAGGATGCCGGGGAGAAGACGGTGCTCCGCGCCGCCGGCGACGGTGGGGCGCGCCGGGTGGATTGCGGGACTGGGAAAGAGGAGGAGACGAGGGTTGGTGAGGGGATTATTAGTGGTTGCTTTGTCCTCTTGTTTTTGAGGAAAAGTCGAGAGGGCAATTTTGCTTTTCAAATGATTTTGAATCTACTCTACAGTGTGCTGTATATGAAACCGTCTGGTAGTGTTGTGGTGGGCGGCGGTGTGGGCCCAGACAAACGCTTGAGAGTTGAGGCCTGTCCAGATACCCGAGACGACAGCCTTTGTTGACTGCTGCTATGGGGCGCGTGCCGCCGTGCGAGAACGACCACAGCCAATGGTTTTACTACCCAATTTTGAATGAATTTTATCCTCTCTTGTTCTAGATTTGCCACAGCTGTGACGTCTAACGGAAATTTAGTATTTCAAAAATATGTATGTCAGGCATGAAAAAAGCTCATCATTCCTCGGCACGCTCTAGCAGTTCGCTATGCACTCGAGCTTCTCCACGCGAATATGTCCAAACTATCCTAGATAATGTTGGACAAACTTGTCTCTAATCGATGATATCGCAACTCCATCGCAAAATAAAATAAAATGATATCCCAACCCTATTTTGTATTTTTTTTAGGAATGCCTTTATGGCTCACTTTATTGCTTAAATCAGAGATACATCATCGATTAATAAAGACAAAATAAAGCTAGAAAGTTCCTCAACCCACACATCTGGTGATCATCACAATCTTTAGCTAGAGAATGGGCGACTAAATTGGCCTTCTTTGGACAATGAACAAAGCTAACTTTAGTAAAAAAAATTGATTGAACAAGGATATCTTCGTATATGGGAGCAGCTGCCATTTCATAATCCCGTACTTCCTTGTTTCTTTTTATCTATTTAAAGTCAAACTACATAAAGTTGGGCCAAATTTATCTAAGAAAATAGCAACATTTATAATACAAAAGTTATATAGTATGAAAATTAATTTCATGCTGCATCTAAGATATTGATTTTATATTGTGAATGTTGACATTTTTTCTTATGTAGTTGGTCAAACTTTATGAAAGTTTGACTTTGCACAAACTTTATATGCAAACTAAAAAGAAACAGAGGGAGTATATCATCATTTCTGACTCGGTCCTTTCTCGTGTTGCCACACATCCATCTTAATATGTGCATGTCCACCACACTTATCTGTTGAACGTTTCACCTTTTAGTCAGCCAACACTCAGCGTCATACAACACTACGGGTCGAATCGTCATCATATATAACTTGTATTTACCTTTTATAGCACTTTCTTGTCACACAGAATGCCAGAAGCTTGGCGCCACCTCATCCATTCGAATTAGATTTGATGGTTCACATCTTCAACAATATCCCCATCCTTCTGAGCATTGATCCCAAACATCGAAAAGTGTCCTTTTGAAGCACCACATGTCCATCAAGGCTAAACTCCTCCTCCTCGTGCCTAGTAGTACCGAACCACACCTCATGTACTCCGTTTTAGTTCTACTAACTCTAAAACCAGTTGATTCTAAGATTTATCTCCCTAGCTCTAACTTCCTATTGACTCCCGACCGGCTATCATCGACTAGCACCACATCATTTGCAAAGAGAATAAACCATGAGATATATCCTTGTACATCCCTTGTGTCCTCGTCCATCACCAAAGCAAAAGGATAAGGGCTCAAAGGTGACCCCTGGTGCAATCCTATTTTAATCGGGAAAGCATCAATGTTGCCATCATTTGTTCGAACACTTGTCACAATATTATCGTACATGTCCTTGATGAGGGTAATATGTAGGGAAACGTAGCATGCAATTTCAAAAAAAATCCTACGATCACGCAAGATGTATCTAGAAGATGCATAACAACGAGACGGGGAGAGTGTGTCCACGTACCCTCGTAGACCGAAAGCGGAAGCATTAGGTTAACGCAGTTGATGTAGTCGAACGTCTTCACGATCCAACCGATCCAAGTACCGAATGTACGACACCTCTGTGTTCAGCACACATTCAGCTCGATGACGTTCCTCGAGCTCTTGATCCAGTAGAGGGTCGAGGGTGAGTTCTGACAGCACGACGGCGTGGTGACGGTGATGGTGATGTGATCCGCGCAGAGCTTCACCTAAGCACTACGACGCTATGACCGGAGGAGTAAACTGTGGAGGGGGGCACCGCACACGACTAAGAGAAATCTTGGTGTGTCTTGGGGGTGCCCCCCGCCCCGTATATAAAGGGGGGAGGAAGAGGTGGCCGGCCCAAAGGGAGGGCGCCAAGGGGGAGTCCTACTTGGACTCCTAGTCCGAGTCCAAGTAAGATTCGTCCCCCTCCTTCCAATCAACGAAAAGGGAAAGGGGAAAGGAGGGAGAAGGAGAAGGAAAGAGGGGTGTCGCGCCCCTCCCCTTGTCCAATTCGGATTGGGCAGGGGGGCACCACCTCCCGTGGCCTGCCTCCTCTCCTCCGCTATGGCCCATTAGGCCCATTAACTTTCCCGGGGGGTTCCGGTAACCTCCCGGTACTCCGAAAAATCCCCGAACCTTCTCAAACCCATTTCAGTGTTCGTTTATAACCTTCCAATATATCAATCTTTACCTCTTGACCACTTCGAGACTCCTCGTCATGTCCGTGATCTCATCCAGGACTCCGAACAAACTTCGGTCAGCAAAACACATAACTCATAATACAAATCGTCATCGAACGTTAAGCGTGCGGACCCTACGGGTTCGAGAACTATGTAGACATGACCGAGACACATCTCCGGTCAATAACCAATAGCGGAACCTGGATGCTCATATTGGTTCCTACATATTCTATGAAGATCTTTATCGGTCAAACCGCATAACAACATACGTCATTCCCTTTGTCATATGTATGTTACTTTCCCGAGATTCGATCGTTGTTTTCCTCATGCCTAGTTCAATCTCGTTATTGGCAAGTCTCTTTACTCGTTCTGTAATGCATCATCCCGCAACTAACTCATTAGTCACATTGCTTGCAAGGCTTATTGTGATGTGCATTACCGAGAGGGCCCATAGATACCTCTCCGATACTCGGAGTGACAAATCCTAATCTCGATCTATGCCAACTCAACAAGCACCTTCAGAGACACATGTAGAGCATCTTTATAATCACCCAATTATGTTGTGGCTTTTGATAGCACACAAGGTGTTCCTCCGGTATTCGGGAGTTGCATAATCTCATAGTCAGAGGAATATGTATAAGTCATGAAGAAAGCAATACCAATCAAACTAAACGATCATAGTGCTAAGCTAACGGATGGGTCTTGTCCATCACATCATTATCTAATGATGTGATCTCGTTCATCAAGTGACAACACATGTCTATGGTTAGGAAACTTAACCATATTTGATTAACGAGCTAGTCAAGTAGAGACATACTAGGGACACTCTATTTGTCTATGTATTCACATATGTACTAAGTTTCCGGTTAATACAATTCTAGCATGAATAATAAACATTTATCGTGATATAAGGAAATATAAATAACAACTTTATTATTGCCTCTAGGGCATATTTCCTTCAGTCTCTCACTTGCACTAGAGTTAATGATCTAGTTCACATCGCCATGTGATTTAACACGAATAGTTCACATCACCATGTGACCAACACTCAAAGGGTTTACTAGAGTCAATAATCTAGTTCACATCGCCATGTGATTAACACCCAAGAGTACTAAGGTGTGATCATGTTTTGCTTGTGAGAGAAGTTTAGTCAACTGGTCTGCCACATTCAGATCCATATGTATTTTACAAATTTCTATGTCTTCATTGCTCTGCATGGAGCTACTCTAGCTAATTGCTCCCACTTTTAATATGTATCCAGATTGGGACTCGGAGTCATCCAGATCAGTGCTAAAGCTTGCATCGACGCAACTCTTTACGATGAACTCTTTATCACCTTCATAGCTGAGAAATATTTCCTTAGTCCTCTAAGGATAATTTTGACTGTTGTCCAGTGATCTACTCCTGGATCATTATTGTACCCCCTTGCCAAACTCATGGCAAGGTACACAATAGGTCTGGTATATAGCATGGCATACTTTATAGAACCTATGGCTGAGGCATAGGGCCTCTATCTATCTTCTATCCTGGTCGGGTTTTGAGTCTTACTCAACTTCATACCTTACAACTCAGGCAAGAACTCCTTCTTTGACTTATCCATTTTGAACTCCTTCAAAATCTTATCAAGGTATATACTCATTGAAAGTCTTATCAAGTGTCTTGATCTATCTTTATAGATCTTGATGCCCAATATGTAAGTAGCTTCACCGAGGTCTTCCTTTGAAAAACTCCTTTCAGGCACTCCTTTATGCTTTCCAGAAAATTCTACATCATTTCCGATCAACGGTATGTCATTCACATATACCTATCAGAAAGGTTGTAGTGCTCCCACTCACTTTTTTTGTAAATACAGGCTTCACCGTAAGTCTGTATAAAACTATATGCTTTGATCAACTCATCAAAGCGTATATTCCAACTCCGGGATGCTTGCACCAGTCCATAGATGGATCGCTGGAGCTTGCACACTTTGTTAGCACCTTTAGGATTGAGAAAACCTTCTGGTTGCATCATATACAATTCTTATTTAATAATTCCATTAAGGAATACAGTTTTGACATCCATTTGCCAGATTTCATAAAATACGACAATTGTAACATGATTCGGATAGACTTTAAGCATCGATACGAGTGAGAAAATCTCATCGTAGTCAACACCTTGAACTTGTCGAAAAACCTTTTGCGACAATTCGAGCTTTGTAGATAGTAACACTACTATCAGCGTGTGTCTTCCTCTTGAAGATCTATTTATTCTCAATGGCTTGCCGATCATCGGGCAAGTCAATAAAAGTCCATACTTTGTTCTCATACATGGATCCCATCTCAGATTTCATGGCCTCAAGCCATTTCGCGGAATCTGGGCTCATCATCGCTTCCTCATAGTTCGTAGGTTCGTCATGGTCTAGTAACATGACTTCCAGAACAGGATTACCATACCATTCTGGTGCGGACCATACTCTGGTTGACCTACGAGGTTCGGTAGTAACTTGATCTGAAGTTTCATGATCATCATCATTAGCTTCCTCACTAATTGGTGTAGGAATCACTAAAACTGATTTCTGTGATGAACTACTTTCCAATTCGGGAGAAGGTACAATTACCTTATCAAGTTCTACTTTCCTCCCACTCACTTCTTTTGAGAGAAACTCCTTCTCTAAAAAGGATCCATTCTTAGCAACGAATATCTTGCCTTCGGATCTATGGTAGAAGGTGTACCCAACAATTTCTTTTGGGTATCCTATGAAGATGCACTTTTTCAATTTGGGTTTGAACTTATCAGGCTGGAGCTTTTTCACATAAGCATCGCAGCCCCAAACTTTAAGAAATGACAGCTTAGGTTTCTTGCCAAACCACAGTTCATATGGTGTCGTCTCAACGAATTTCGATGGTGCCCTATTTAACGTGAATGCAGCCGTCTCTAAAGCATAACCGCAAAACGATAGCGGTAAATCGGTAAGAGACTCATAGATCGCACCATATCTAATAAAGTACGGTTACGACGTTCGGGCACACCATTACGCTATGGTGTTTCAGGTGGCGTGAGTTGCGAAACTATTCCACATTGTTTCAAATGAAGACCAAACTCATAACTCAAATATTCTCCTCCACAATCAGATCGTAGAAAGTTTATTTTCTTGTTACGATGATTTTCCACTTCACTCTGAAATTCTTTGGACTTTTCAAATGTTTCAAACTTATGTTTCATTAAATAGATATACCCATATCTTCTCAAATCATCTGTGAAGGTTAGAAAATAACGATAGTCGCCGCGAGCCTCAACACTCATCGGACCACATACATCAGTATGTATTATTTCCAATAGGTCAGTTGCTCGCTCCATTGTTCCGAATAACGGAGTCTTAGTCATCTTGCCCATGAGGCATGGTTCGCAAGCATCAGGTGATTCATAATCAAATGATTCCAAAAGCCCATCAACATGGAGTTTCTTCATGCACTTTACACCAATATGACCTAAACGACAGTGCCACATATAATTTGCACTATCATTATTAAATTTTCATGTTTTGGCTTTAATATTATGAATATATGCATCACTATAATCGAGATTTAACAAAAATAGACCACTCATCAAAGGTGCATGACCATAAAAGATATTACTCATATAAATAGAACAACCATTATTCTCTGATTTAAATGAATAATCATCTCGCATCAAACAAGATCCAGATATAATGTTCATGCTCAACGCTGGCACCAAATAACACTTGTTTAGGTCTAAAACTAATCCCGGCGGTAGATGTAGAGGTAGCGTGCCGACGGCGATCACATCGACTTTGGAACCATTTCCTACGCGCATCGTCACCTCATCCTTAGTCAATCTTCGTTTAATTCGTAGCCCCTGTTTTGAGTTGCAAATATAAGCAATAGAACCAGTATCAAATACCCATGCGCTACTATGAGCATTAGTAAGGTACACATCAATAACATGTATATCAAATATACCTTTCACTTTGCCATCCTTTGTATCTGCCAAATACTTGGGGCAGTTCCGCTTCCAGTGACCAGTCCCTTTGCAGTAGAAGCACTCAGTTTCAGGCTTAGGTCCAGACTTGGGCTTCTTCCCTTGAGCAGCAACTAGCTTGCTGTTTTTCTTGAAGTTCCCCTTCTTCCCTTTTCCCTTTTTCTTGAAACTAGTGGTCTTGTTCACCATCAACACTTGATGCTCCTTCTTGACTTCTACCTCCACAGCCTTTAGCATCGCGAAGAGCTCGGGAATTGTCTTTTCCATCCCTTGCATATTATAGTTCATCACGAAGCCTTTATAGCTTGGTGGCAGTGATTGAAGAACTCTGTCAATGACACTATCATCAGGAAGATTAACTCCAGCTGAGTCAAGTGGTTATGGTACCCAGACATTATGAGTATATGTTCACTGACAAAACTATTCTCCTCCATTTTGCAACTATAGACCTTGTTGGAGACTTCATATCTCTCAACTCGGGCATTTGCTTGAAATATTAACTTCAACTCCTGGAACATCTCATATGCTCCATGACGTTCAAAACGTCTTTGAAGTCCCGATTCTAAGCCGTAAAGCATGGCACACTGAACTATCGAGTAGTCATCAGCTTTGCTCTGCCAGATGTTCATAACATCTGGAGTTGCTCATGCAGCGGGTCTTGCACCTAGCGGTGCTTCCAAGACGTAATTCTTCTGTGCAGCAATGAGGATAATCCTCAAGTTACGTACCCAGTCCGTGTAGTTGCTACCATCATCTTTCAACTTAGCTTTCTCTAGGAACGCATTAAAATTGAAGGGAACGGTAAGACAGGCCATTGATCTACAACAACATAGATATGCAAAAAACTATCAGGTACTAAGTTCATGATAAATTAAAGTTCAATTAATCATATTACTAAAGAACTCCCACTTAGATAGAGATCCCTCTAGTCATCTAAATGATTACGTGATCCATATCAACTAAACCATGTCCGATCATCACGTGAGATGGAGTAGTTTTCAATGGTGAACATCTCTATGTTGATCATATCTACTATATGATTCACGTTCGACCTTGTTTCGAGGCCATATCTGCATATGCTAGGCTCGTCAAGTTTAACCCGAGTATTCTGCATGTGCAAAACTGGCTTGCACCCGTTGTATGTGAACATAGAGCTTATCACACCCGATCATCACGTGGTGTCTCGGCACGACGAACTGTAGCAATGGTGCATACTCAGGAAGAACACTTATACCTTGAAATTTAGTGAGGGGTCATCTTATAATGCTACCGCCGTACTAAGCAAAATAAGATGCATACAGGATAAACATCACATGCAATCAAAATATGTGACATGATATGGCCATCATCATCTTGTGCCTTTGATCTCCATCTCCAAAGCACCGTCATGATCTCCATTGTCACCGGCTTGACACCTTGATCTCCATCATAGCGGCGTTGTCGTCTCGTCAACTATTGCTTCTACGACTATCCCTACCGCTTAGTGATAAAGTAAAGCAATTACATGGCGATTGCATTTCATACAATAAAGCGACAACCATAAGGCTCCTGCCAGTTGCCGATAACTTTTACAACACATGATCATCTCATACAACAATTTATATCTCATCATGTTTTGACCATATCACATCACAACATGCCATGCAAAAATAAGTTAGGCGTCCTCTACTTTGTTGTTGCAAGTTTTATGTGGCTACTACGGGCTTCTAGCAAGAACCGTTCTTACCTACGCATCAAAACCACAACGATTGGTCATCAAGTGTGATGTTTTAACCTTCAACAAGGATCGGCCGTAGTCAAACTAGATTCAACTAAAGTTGGAGAAACAGACACCCGCCAACCACCTATGTGCAAAGCACGTCGGTAGAACCAGACTCATGAACGCGGTCATGTAATGTCAGTTCGGGCCACTTCATCCAACAATACCGCCGAATCAAAGTAAGACGTTGGTGGTAAGCAGTATGACTATTATCGCCCACAACTCTTTGTGTTATACTCGTGCATATCATCTACGCATAGACCTCACTCTGATGCCACTGCAGGGGAACATAGCATGCAATTTCAAAAAAAAATCCTATGATCACGCAAGATGTATCTAGGAGATGTATAGCAACGAGACGGGGAGAGTGTGTCCACGTACCCTCGTAGACCGAAAGCGGAAGCGTTAGGTTAACGCAGTTGATGTAGTCAAATGTCTTCACAATCCAACCGATCCAACTACCGAACGTACGGCACCTCCGTGTTCAGCACACGTTCAGCTCGATAACGTCCCTCGAGCTATTGATCTAGTAGAGGGTCGAGGGAGAGTTCCGACAGCACGACGGCGTGGTGAAGGTGATGGTGATGTGATTCGCGCAGGGCTTCGCCTAAGCACTACGACGTTATGACTGGAGGAGTAAACTGTGAAGGGGGGCACCGCACACGGCTAAGAAAAATCTTGGTGTATCTTTGGGGTGTCCCCTACCCCCGTATATAAAGCGGGGAGAAGTGGCCGGCCCAAGGGGGGTGTGCCAAGGGGGGAGTCCTACTTGGACTCGTAGTCCAAGTAAGATTCGGCCCCCCTCCTTCCTATCAATGAAAAGGGAAAGGGGAAAGCAGGGAGAAGGAGAAGGAAAGAGGGGGGTCACGCCCCTCCCCTTGTCCAATTCAGATTGGGCAAGGGGGGGACGCCACCTCCCGTAGCATGCCTCCTCTCCTCCACTATGGCGCATTAGGCCCATTAACTTTCCCGAGGGGTTCCGGTAACCTCCCGGTACTCCAAAAATTCCCCGAACCTTCTCGGAACCATTCCGGTGTCCGTTTATAACCTTCCAATATATCAATCTTTACCTCTCAACCATTTCGATACTCCTCGTCATGTTCGTGATATCATCCAGGACTCTGAATAAACTTCAGTCACCAAAACACATAACTCATAATACAAATCGTCATCGAATGTTAAGCGTGCGGACCCTACGGGTTTGAGAACTATGTAGACATGACCGAGACACATCTCCGGTCAATAACCAATAGCGGAACCTGGATGCTCATATTGGTTCCTACATATTCTACGAAGATATTTATCGGTCAAACCTCATAACAACATACGTCATTCCCTTTGTCATCGGTATGTTACTTGCCCAAGATTCGACCGTCGGTATCCTCATACCTAGTTCAATCTTGTTACTGGCAAGTCTCTTTGCTTGTTCGGTCATGCATCATCCCGCAACTAACTCATTAGTCACATTGCTTGCAAGGCTTATTGTGATGTGCATTACCGAGAGGGCCCATAGATACCTCTCCGATACTCGAAGTGACAAATCCTGAAGGAAATATGCCCTAGAGGCAATAATAAAGTTGTTATTTATATTTCCTTATATCATGATAAATGTTTATTATTCATGCTAGAATTGTATTAACCGGAAACTTAGTACATGTGTGAATACATAGACAAACAGAGTGTCACTAGTATGCCTCTACTTGACTAGCTCGTTGAATCAATGATGGTTATGTTTCCTAACCATAGACATGAGTTGTCATTTGATTAACGGGATCACACCATTAGAGAATGATGTGATTGACTTGACCCATCCGTTAGCTTAGCATGATGATCATTTAGTTTGTTGCTATTGCTTTCTTCATCACTTATACATGTTCCTATGACTATGAGATTATACAACTCCCGAGTACCGGAGGAACACTTTGTTTGCTACCAAACGTCACAACGTAACAAGGTGATTATAAAGGTGCTCTACAGGTGTCTCCGATGGTACTTGTTGAGTTGGCATAGATCAAGATTAGGATTTGTCACTTCGATTGTCGGAGAGGTATCTCTGGGCCCTCTCGATAATGTACATCACAATAAGCCTTGCAAGCAATGTAGCTAATGAGTTAGTTACGAGATGTAACATTACAGAACGAGTAAAGAGACTTGCCGGTAATGAGATTGAACTAGGTATTGAGATACCGACGATCGAATCTTGGGCAAGTAACATACCGATGACAAAGGGAACAACGTATACCGTTATGCGGTTTGACCGATAAAGATCTTCGTAGAATATGTAGGAACCAATATGAGCATCGAGGTTCCGCTATTGGTTATTGACCGGAGACGTGTCTCGGTCATGTCTACATAGTTCTCGAATCCGTAGGGTCCGCACGCTTAACGTTCGGTGACGATCAGTATTATGAGTTTATGTGTTTTGATGAACTGAAGGTAGTTTGGAGTCCCGGATATGATCATGGACATGACGAGGAGTCTCGAAATGGTCGAGACATAAAGATCGATATATAGGAAGCCTATATTTGGACATCAGAATAGTTCCGGGTGAAATCGGGATTTTACCGGAGTACCGGGAGGTTACCGGAACCCCCCGGTAAATGTATGGGCCTTATTAGGCCATAGTGGAGAGAGAGAGGAGACCAGGGCAGGCTGCGTGCCCCCTCTCCCTTCGGTCCGAATTGGACTAGGAGGGGTGCGGCGCCCCCCTTTCCTTCCTCCCTCTCTCCCCCTTCCTTCTCTCCTAGTCCAACTAGGGAAGGGGGAGTCCTACTCCAGATGGGAGTAGGACTCCTCCAGGGCGCGCCATAGGAGGGCCGGCCCTTCCCCCTCCTCCACTCCTTTATATACGTGGCCAGGGGGCACCCTAATACGTCTCCAACGTATCTATAATTTTTGATTGTTCCATGCTATTATATATTCTGTTTTGGATGTTTAATGGGCTTATTTATACACTTTTATATTATTTTTGGGACTAACCTATTAACCGGAGGCCCAACCCAAATTGTTTTTTTTGCCTATTTCAGTGTTTCGCAGAAAAATAATATCAAACGGAGTCCAAATGGAATGAAACCTTCGGGAGCGTGATTTTTGGAACAAACATGATCCAGAGGACTTGGAGTGGACGTTAAGCAATCAAGAAGGAGGCCACGAGGCAGGGGGCGCGCCTACCCCCCTGGGCGCATCCTCCACCCTCGTGGGCCCCTTGTGGCTCCACCGACCTACTTCTTCCTCCTATATATACCTACGTACCCTGAAAACATCAGAGAGCACCACGAAAACCTAATTCCACCGCCGCAACCTTCTGTACCCGTGAGATCCCATCTTGGGGCCTTTTTTGGCGCTCCGCCGGAGGGGGCATTGATCACGGAGGCTTCTACATCAACACCATAGCCTCTGCGATGATGTGTGAGTAGTTTACCTCAGACCTTCGGGTCCATAGTTATTAGCTAGATGGCTTCTTCTCTCTCTTTGGATCTCAATACAAAGTTCTCCTCGATCTTGTTGGAGATCTATTTGATGTAATCTTGTTTTGCGGTGTGTTTGTCGAGATCCGATGAATTGTGGGTTTATGATCAAGATTATCTATGAACAATATTTGAATCTTCTATGAATTCTTTTATGTATGATTGGTTATCTTTGCAAGTCTCTTCAAATTATCAGTTTGGTTTGGCCTACTAGATTGATCTTTCTTGCAATTGGAGAACTGCTTAGCTTTGGGTTCAATCTTGCGGTGCTCGATCCCAGTGACAGTAGGGGAAACGACACATATTGTATTGTTGCCATCAAGGATAAAAAGATGGGGTTTATATCATATTGCATGAGTTTATCCCTCTACATCATGTCATCTTGCTTAAAGCATTACTCCGTTCGTATGAACTTAATACTCTAGATGCATGTTGGATAGCGATCAATGTGTGGAGTAATAGTAGTAGATGCAGGCAGGAGTCGGTCTACTTGTCACGGACGTGATGCCTATATACATGATCATACCTAGATATTCTCATAACTATGCTCAATTCTATCAATTGCTCGATAGTAATTTGTTCACCCACTGTAATACTTATGCTATCTTGAGAGAAGCCACTAGTGAAACCTATGGCCCCCGGGTCTATTTTCCATCATACAAGTTTCCAATCTATTTTATTTTGCAATTTTTACTTTCAATTTATATCATAAAAATGCCAAAAATATTTATCTTATTATTATCATCATCTCTATCAGATGTCACTCTTGCAAGTGGTCGTGAAGGGATTGACAACCCCTTTATCGCGTTGGTTGCGAGGTTCTTATTTGTTTGTGTAGGTACGAGGTGACTCGCGCGTGGTCTCCTACTGGATTGATGCCTTGGTTCTCAAAAACTGAGGAAAATACTTACGCTGCTTTGCCGCATCACCCTTTCCTCTTTAAGGGAAAACCAACGCATGCTCAAGAGGTAGCACACCCCTAAACACAAAAGTTGATCATTGATCTTTTAACCGTGTGGGATGCCCCTCTCCACCATAATCCACCTCGGTTATATCGTAGCGGTGCTTAGGCAAAGCCCTGCGTCGGTAGCTTCATCAACACCGTCATCACGCCGTCGTGCTGACAGAACTCTCCCTCGAAGCTCTACTGGATCATGAGTTCATGGGACATCACCGAGCTGAACGTGTGCAGATCGTGGAGGTGTCGTACGTTTGGTACTAGCATCGGCCGATCGTGAAGACGTACGACTACATCAACCGCGTTGTCATAACGCTTCCACTTACGGTCTACGAGGGTACGTGGACGACACTCTCCCCTCTCGTTGCTATGCATCAACATGATCTTGCATGTGCATAGGAATTTTTTTGAAACTACTACGTTCCCCAATAGTGGCATCCGAGCCAGGTCTATGCGTAGATGTTATATGCACGAGTAGAACACAAAGGAGTTGTGGGCGTGGGTATATACATATTGCTTGTCGTCACTAGTTGATTCTTGATTCAGCGGTATTGTTGGATGAAGCGGCTCAGACCGACATTACGCGTACGCTTACGCAAGACTAGTTCTACCGACGTGCTTCGCACACATGTGGCTAGTGGGTGTCTGTTTCTCCAACTTTAGTTGAATCGGATTCAATGAACAGGGTTCTTTCTGAAGATCAAAAAGCAATCACTATACCGCGTTGTGGTTTTTGATGCGTAGGTAAGAACGGTTCTTGCTTAGCCCGTAGCAGCCACGTAAAACTTGCAACAACAAAGTAGAGGACGTCTAACTTGTTTTTGCAGGGCATGTTGTGATGTGATATGGTCAAGACATGATGAGATATAAATTGTTGTATGAGATGATCATGTTTTGTTAAAGTTATCGGCAACTGGCAGGAGCCTTATGGTTGTCTTTTTGTTGCATAAGATGCAAGCGCCATATAATTGCTTTACTTTATAGCTATGCGATAGCAATAGTTGCAAAAGCAATAGTTGGTGAGACGACCATGTGACGACACGTTGATAGAGATCATGGTGTCATGCCGGTGACGATAGAGATCATGACGGTTTTTCGGAGATGGAGATCAAAGGCACAAGATGATGGTGGCCATATCATGTCACATATTTTGATCGCATGTGATGTTTATCCTTTATGCATCTTATTGTGCTTAGTTCAGCGGAAGCATTATAAGATGATCTCTCACTAAATTTCAAGGTATAAGTGTTCTCCCTGAGTATGCACCGTTGCGACAGTCCGTCGTGCAGAGACACCATGTGATGATCGGGTGTGATAAGCTCTACGTCCACATACAACGGGTGCAAGCCAGTTTTTCACATGCAGAATACTCGGGTTAAACTTGAAGAGCCTAGCATATGCAGATATGGACTCGGAACACTGGAGACCGAAAGGTCGAGCGTGAATCATATAGTAGATATGATCAACATAGTGATGTTCACCATTGAAAACTACTCCATCTCACGTGATGATCGGACATGGTTTAGTTGATTTGGATCACGTGAGCATTTAGATGACTAGAGGGATGTCTATCTAAGTGGGAGTTCTTAAGTAATATGCCTAATTGAACTTTAATTTATCATGAACTTAGTCCTGATAGTATTTTCATATCTATGTTGTAGATCAATCTCTCGTGTATAGCTTCCCTATTTTATTTTTGATATGTTCCTAGAGAAAAATAAGTTGAAAGATGATAGTAGCAATGATGCGGACTAGGTCTGTGATCTAAGGATTATCCTCATTGCTGCATAGAAGAATTATGTCCTTGATGCACCTCTAGGTGACATACCTATTGCAGGAGCAGATGCACACGTTATGAACGTTTGACAGAGCTCGGTATGATGAATACTTAATAGTTTAGTGCACCATGCTTTACGGCTTCGAATCGGGACTTCAAAAACATTTTGAACGCCACGGAACATATAAGATGTTCTAAGAGTTGAAATTGGTATTTCATACTCATGCCCGTGTCGAGAGGTATGAGACCTCTGACAGTACTTTGCCTACAAGGTGGAGGAGAATAGCTCAACGAGTGAGCATGTGCTCAGATTGTCTGGGTACTACAATTGCTTGAATCAAGTGGGAGTTAATCTTCCAGATAAGATAGCAATTGATAAAGTTCTCTAGTCACTATCACCAAGTTACTAGAACTTAGTGATGAACTATAATATGCAAGGGATGACGAAAGTAATTCCCAAGCTCTTCGCGATGCTGAAATCGGTGAAGGTAGAAATCAAGAAATAGCATCAAGTGTTGATGGTTAACAAGACCACTAGTTTCAAGAAAAGGGCAAAGGGAAAGAAAGAGGAACTTCAAAGAAGAAAGGCAAGCAAGTTTCCACTCCCAATTAGAAGCTCAAAGCTAGACCCAGGCCTGGAACTGAGTGCTTCTACTGCAAAGGAAATGGTCACTGGAAGTGGAACTGCCCTAGATACTTGGCGGATAAGAAGGATGGCAAAGTGAACAAAAGTATATATTTGATATACATGTTATTGATGTGTACTTAACTAGTGTTTATAACAACACCTCAGTATTTGATACTGGTTCAGTTACTACGAGTAGTAACTCGAAACGGGAGTTGTAAAATAAACAGAGACTAGTTAAGGGTGAGGTGATGATGTGAATTGGAAGTGATTCCAAGGTTGATAAGATCACCATCGCACACTCCCTTTACCTTCGGGATTAGTGTTGAACCTAAAATAAATGTTATTTGGTGTTTGCGTAAAGCATAATATGATTGGATCATGTTTATTGCAATACGGTTATTCATTTAAGTCAAGGATAATTGTTATTCTGTTTACATGAATAAAACCTTCTGAGGTCATACACCCAAGGTGAATGGTTTACTGAATCTCGATCGTAGTAATACACATATTCATAATATTGAAGCCAAAAGATGCAAAGTTAATAATGATGGTGCAACTTATATGTGGCACTGCCGTTTAGGTCATATTTGTGTAAAGCGCATGAAGAAACTCCATGCTGATGGGATTTTGGAATCACTTGATTATGAATCATTTGATGTTTGTGAACCATGCCTCGTGGGCAAGATGACTAAAACTCCATTCTCCGGAACAATGGAGCAAGCAACTGACTTATTAGAAATAATACATACTGATGTATGCAATCCGATGAGTGTTGAGGCTCGCGACTGGTATCGTTATTTTCTGATCTTCACAGATGATTTGAGCAGATATGGGTATATCTACTTGATGAAACATAAGTCTGAAACATTTGAAAAGTTCAAAGAATTTTAGAGTGAAGTGGAAAATTATCGTAACAAGAAAATAAAGTTTCTGTGATCTGATCGTGGAGGAGAATATTTGAGTTACGAGTTTGGTCTTCATTTGAAACAATGCGGAATAGTTTCGCAACTCACGCCACCTGGAACACCACAACATAATGGTGTGTCCGAACGTCATAACCATACTTTATTACATATGATGCGATCTATGATGTCTCTTATCGATTTATCACTATCGTTTTGGGGTTATGCATTAGAGACAGCTGCATTCACGTTAAATAGGACACCATCTATAATCCGTTGAGACGACATCATATGAACTGTGCTTTAGCAAGAAACCTAACTGTCGTTTCTTAAAGTTTGGGGCTATGATGCCTATGTGAAAAAGTTTCAACCTGATAAGCTCGAACCCAAATCGGAGAAATGCGTCTTCATAGGATACCCAAAGGGAACTGTTGGGTACACCTTCTATCACAGATCCGAAGGCAAGATATTCGTTGCTAAGAATGGATCCTTTCTAGAGAAGAAGTTTCTCTCGAAAGAAGTGATTGGGAGGAATGTAAAACTTGATGAGGTAATTGTACCTTCTCCCGAATTGGAAAGTAGTTCATCACAGAAATCAGTTCTAGTGATTCCTACACCAATTAGTGAGGAAGTTAATGATTATGATCATGAAACTTCAGATCAAGTTACTACCGAACCTCGTAGGTCAACCAGAATACGTTCCGCACCAAAGTGGTATGGTAATCCTGTTCTGGAGGTCATGTTACTTGACCATGACGAACCTACGAACTATGAGGAAGCGATGATGAGCCTAGATTCCACGAAATGGCTTGAGGCCATGAAATCTGAGATGGGATCCATGTATGAGAACAAAGTATGGACTTTGATTGACTTACCCGATGATCGGTGAGTCATTAAGAATAAATGGATCTTCAAGAGGAAGACGGACGCTGATAGTAGTGTTACTATCTACAAAGCTCGAATTGTCGCAAAAATGTTTTCGACAAGTTCAAGGTGTTGACTACAATTAGATTTTCTCACTCGTATCGATGCTTAAAAGTCTGTCCGAATCATCTTATCAGTTGCCGCATTTTGTGAAATCTGGCAAATGGATGTCAAAACTGCATTCCTTAATGGATTTCTTAAATAAGAGTTGTATACAATGCAACCAGAAGGTTTTGTCGATCCTAAAGGTGCTAACAAAGTGATCAAGCTCCAGCGATCCATTTATGGACTGGTGCAAGCATCTCGGAGTTGGAATATATGCTTTGATAAAGTGATCAAAACATATGGTTTTATACAGACTTGCGATGAATCCTGTATTTACAAGAAAGTGAGTGGGAGCACTACATCATTTCTATTAAGTATATGTGAATGACATATTGTTGATCGGAAATAATGTAGAATTTTCTGTAAAGCATAAAGAAATGTCTGAAAGGAGTTTTTCAAACAAAGACCTCGGTGGCTACTTACATATTGAGCATCAAGATCTATAGAGATAGATCAAGACGCTTGATATATTTTCAATGAGTACATACCTTGATAAGATTTTGAAATTGTTAAAAATGGAACAGTCAAAGAAGGAGTTCTTGCCTATGTTGCAAGGTGTGAAGTTGAGTAAATACTCAAAACCCAACCACGGGAGAAAATAGAAAGAGAATGAAAAGCCATTCCCTATGCCTCAGTCATAGGTTCTACAAAGTATGCTATGCTGTGTACCAGACCTATTGTGTACCTCACCATATGTTTGGCAAGAAGGTACAATTGTGATCCAGGAGTGGATCACTGGACAGCGGTCAAAAATATCCTTAGTGGAATAAGGAAATATTTCTCGGTTATGGAGATGACAAAGAGTTTGCCGTAAAGAGTTACGTTGATGCAAGCTTTGACACCGATCTGGATGACTCTAAGTCTCGATCTAGATACATATGGAAAGTGGGAGCAATTAGCTAGAGTAGCTCTGCAAAGCATTGTAGACATAGAAAATTTGCAAAATACATACGGCTCTGAATGTGGCAGACCCGTTGACTAAATTTCTCTCACAAGCAAAACATGATCACTCTTTGGGTGTTAATCACATAGCGATGTGAACTAGATTATTGACTCTAGTAAACCCTTGGGTGTTAGTCACATGGAGATGTGAACTAATCACATAAAGATGTGAACTATTGGTGTTAAAATCACATGACGATGTGAACTAGATTATTGACTCTAGTGCAAGTGGGAGACTGAAGGAAATATGCCCTAGAGGCAATAATAAAGTTGTTATTTATATTTCCTTATATCATGATAAATGTTTATTATTCATGCTAGAATTGTATTAACCGGAAACATAGTACATGTGTGAATACATAGACAAACAGAGTGTCACTAGTATGCCTCTACTTGACTAGCTCGTTGAATCAATGATGGTTATGTCTCCTAACCATAGACATGAGTTGTCATTTGATTAACGGGATCACATCATTAGAGAATGATGTGATTGACTTGACCCATCCGTTAGCTTAGCACGATGCTCGTTTAGTTTGTTGCTATTGCTTTCTTCATGACTTATACATGTTCCTATGACTATGAGATTATGCAACTCCCGAGTACCGGAGGAACACTTTGTGTGCTACCAAATGTCACAACGTAACTGGGTGATTATAAAGGTGCTCTAGAGGTGTCTCCGATGGTACTTGTTGAGTTGGCATAGATCAAGATTAGGATTTGTCACTCCGATTGTCGGAGAGGTATCTCTGGGCCCTCTCGGTAATGTACATCACAATAAGCCTTGCAAGCAATGTAGCTAATGAGTTAGTTACGAGATGTAACATTACGGAACGAGTAAAGAGACTTGCCGGTAACGATATTGAACTAGGTATTGAGATACCGACGATCGAATCTCGGGCAAGTAACATATCGATGACAAAGGGAACAACGTATACCGTTATGCGGTTTGACCGATAAAGATCTTCGTAGAATATGTAGGAACCAATATGAGCATCCAGGTTCCGCTATTGGTTATTGACCGGAGACGTGTCTCAGTCATGTCTACATAGTTCTCTAACCCGTAGGGTTTGCATGCTTAACGTTCAGTGACGATCGATATTATGAGTTTATGTGTTTTGATGAACCGAAGGTAGTTTGGAGTCCCGGATATGATCACGGACATGACGAGGAGTCTTGAAATGGTCGAGACATAAAGATCGATATATTGGAAGCCTATATTTGGACATCGAAATAGTTCCGGGTGAAATTAGGATTTTACCGGAGTATCGGGAGGTTACCGGAACCCCCCGGTAAATGTATGGGCCTTATTGGGCCATAGTGGAGAGAGAGAGGAGACGAGGGCAGGCTGCGCGCCCCCTCTCCCTCTAGTCCGAATTGGACTAGGAGGGGGGCGGCGCCCCCCTTTCCTTCCTCCCTCTCTCCCCTTCCTTCTCTCCTAGTCCAACTAGGGAAGGGGGGGGGGAATCCTACTCCCGGTGGGAGAGGACTCCTCCAGGGCGCGCCATAGGAGGGCGGGCCCTCCCCCCTCCTCCACTCCTTTATATACGTGGCCAGGGGCACCCCTAAACACAAAAGTTGATCATTGATCTTTTAGCCGTGTGCGGTGCCCCCCTCCACCATAATCCACCTTAGTTATATCGTAGCGGTGCTTAGGCGAAGCCCTGCGTTGGTAGCTTCATCAACACCGTCATCATGCCGTCGTGCTGACGGAACTCTCCCTCGAAGCTCTACTGGATCGTGAGTTCGTGGGACGTCACCAAGCTGAACATGTGCAAATCGCGGAGGTGTTGTACGTTCGGTATTAGGATCGGTCGATCGTGAAGACGTATGACTACATCAACCGCGTTGTCATAACGCTTCCGCTTACGGTCTACGAGGGTACGTGGACGACACTCTCCCCTCTCGTTGCTATGCATCACCATGATCTTGCATGTGAGTAGGATTTTTTTTGAAATTACTACGTTCCCCAACAAATCCTAATCTCGATCTATGCCAACTCAACAAACACCTTCGGAGACACCTATAGAGCATCTTTATAATCACCCAGTTACGTTGTGACGTTTGAGAGCACACAAGGTGTTCCTCCGGTATTCGGGAGTTGCATAATCTCATAGTTAGAGGAATATGTAGAAGTCATGAAGAAAGCAATATCAATAAAACTAAACGATCATAATGCTAAGCTAATGGATGGGTCTTGTCCATCACATCATTCTATAATGATGTGATCCTGTTCATCAAATGACAACACATGTCTATAGTCAAGAAACTTAACCATATTTGATTAACGAGCTAGTCAAGTAGAGGCATACTAGGGACACTTTGTTTGTCTATGTATCCACACATGTACTAAGTTTTTGGTTAATACAATTCTAGCATGAATAATAAACATTTATCATGATATAAGGAAATATAAATAACAACTTTATTATTGCATCTAGGGCATATTTCCTTCATAATATACTTTAATGTAACTTTGTGTTTCTCCAATGCCCATCACATGACATTCCGTGGTATCTTATCATATGCCTTCTCCAAGTCAATGAACACCATACGCAGATCCTTCTTTGCTCCATGTATCTCTCCATAAGTTGTCGTACCAAGAAAATGGCTTCCGTGGTCGACCTCACACGCATGAAACCAAACTGATTTTTGGTCACACTTGTCATTATTCTTAAGCGGTCCTTAATGACTCTTTTCCATAGCTTAATTGTATGGCTTATCAGTTTAATTCCATGGTAATTGGTGCAACTTTGAACATACCCCTTGTTCTTGAAGATTGGTACTAATATATACTCCATATCCATTCTTCTAGCATCTTATTTGCTCAAAAATGAGGTTGAAAAGCTTGGTTAACGTTAGACATACTACTATCGCTATGTCCCCGAGGCCTCTCCACACCTCAATGGGGATACAATCAGGGCCCATTCCTTGCCTCCTTTAATACTTTTTAAAGCCTCCTTGACCTCCGACTCCTAAATTCGCCACACAAAACGCATGTTGATCATCAAATAGTCGCCCAGTTCATTGGTAGAGTTCTTATTCTCCCAATTGATCAGCTTGTCGACATACTCCCGCCATCTATGATTAATCTCCTCCTCCTTCACCAGGAGTTGGTCTGCTCCGTCCTTGATGCATTTGACTTGCTCAACATCCCTTGTCTTCCTCTCTCGGATCTTGGCCATCTTATAGATGTCCCTTTCGCCTTCCTTCATGCCTAACCGCTGGTAAGGTCCTCATACGCCCGACCTCTTGCTTCACTCATAGCTCCCCTTGCGGCCTTCTTTGCCATCTTGTACTTCTCTATGTTGTCTGCACTCCTATCCAAGTATAGGTGTCTGAAAGAATATGTCTTCTCCTTAATAGCCTTTTGAACATCATCATTCCACCACCAGGTATCTTTATCTTCGCTTCTACTTCCCCTAGACGCTTCAAACTCATCTGAGGCCACCTTACGCATGCAAGTCACCATCTTCATCCACATATTGTTTGCATCCCCTCCTTCCTCCCAAGGGCAATCCTTAATGACCCTCTTCTTGAACGCTTGGTCTACCTTCCCCTTGAGTTTCCACCACTTCGTTCTAGCGACTTTAGCACGTTTATCCCATTGGACACGAATCCAAAAACAGAAGTCAACAACCACAAGCTTATGCTAGGGCACAACACTCTCTCCAAGTATCACCTTACAATCTAGGCACACACGCCTGTCTTCTCTTCTTGAGAAAATGAAATCAATCTGGCTAGTGTTTTGATCACTACTAAACGTCACTAGATGTGATTCTCTCTTTTTAAAGAAGGTGTTAGCTACGATCATGTCGTAGGCTAGAGCAAAACTTAAGACATCTTCTCCTTCTTAATTCCCGATGCCATATCCAAAGCCCCCATGCACCCCTCCAAAATCTGTGTTAGATGTACCCATGTGGTTATTGATGTCTCCTCCTATGAAGAGCTTCTCGCCAATTAGTAATTCATGTTCTTGAGATGAAAAAAAACATCGGATATCATGACCAAGGAATGAACCCTACCTAATCAGTACTCGTTATAAAGAAAAAGCATCAGGTATCATCACCAAGGAATGAACATTACCTTTATTTAGTTTGCTCGACTTACATCTGGTCTTCTCTACGCCGATCCAACTCAAGAGCCGGAGACATTGGGGGGTTGGAGAAGATGAAATATACTTCCTCCATTTCCAAATGTAAGTATTTTTAGATATTTCAATAAGAACTACATACAAATGTATATAAGCATATTTTAGAATGTACATTCATTCATTTTGCTCCGTATGTAGTCCGCACTGGAATCTTTAAACAGACTTATATTTAGAAATGGAGTAGGATATTATTGTCCTCGTGGTTTGCTGTTTAGGACAAAAATGAAACATACTGTAGTGGTTTAGTTGGTTGCTACTAGGGACATTAGGTCATCCCATGAGGCAGATTCAGTTGTTGCAGCAAATCTTTTTTTTGACAATCACAAGACTTTATTTCTCAGATAATAGCCAAGTCTATTACAATGAGTTGAGAAATAAAATCAGGAGGGGTAGCATCCCACATAGAACTAGACTTTGAATTAAAAATGGATTTAGCCAGACAATATGCTATGGCGTTTGCTTCACGTGTGTAGTTGTCGAAAGAAACAGAAGCATAGTTTGCCTTCAATTCATTGCACTCCATGACAATCGCTACTTCCCGGCCCAAGTAACTTTCAAATTTTTCCACCACTTCTAGCGCCAATTGGCTATCAGACTCCACAATCACCTTGGAGCATCCAATATGGGTAGCTAAGTATAAACCATTCCATGTAGCAAGAATCTCTGATGAAACAACACTGTTAATATGTGGAAGAAACCATGATGCAGCAGCCAAGAACTGGCCACTATCATCCCTTGCAATAGCACCCGTCGCCCCCGAGAGAATATCCTCGTGAAAAGAGGCGTCCACATTGATCTTCACCTTCCCCTTGGTTGGTTTTTTCCACATTTGATCTCTCTTTCTAACTGGTTGGTTGGGTGTCGCTCACACATAGTTCATTGCTAGGACCTTAATTGAAATAGCTGAATGGTGTGCATCTGAAATCATTTCCCCCTTTGCAAACTGGTGACATTGCCACCAAATGTACCACGCAGCCACCGTAATCAACTCAGCCGCTGGAAGATCACCAATTGACGAGTGGTTTCGCAATAAAATCTCCATGGTAACTGATCCTGAGTGGTCCTCCATTGCTGCTTGGTTGATCACCGCATTCAGGCCTAATTCTTTCCACACTTCCATAGCACGGCAACACAAGAATAAACAATGCTGAATATCTTCAAACCCAACTTTGCAAATCGGGCATTAACCAGATACCGGGATATGACGTTTCGCGAGAACTCCATAGCATGGCAGAACGCCCCTGAGCACCTTCCAAGCAAAATGCTTAATCTTGCCAGGAACTCGGAGTTTCCACGAATGTTTCCAAATGCCATTTACTACAGACCCTCCTCCATCAGCAGGAGAAGCGCGTGAGCCAAACTAATGATTGAACTCTGTATGGTATGCTGAACGGACTGAGAAGGTTCCTGACCATGTAAACTGCCATGCCACAAAATCGTCAACAATACTCACATTAAGAGGGATCCTTATTATCATTTCCACATCGACTGGATTAAACACGGACTGCAATAAGGCTTCATCCCATGTGCCCGAGTGCGGGACTATGAGCTCTTCAACTTTGGACAACATAATCTGCCCCCTCAGTGTTATAACTTTGCGCGAGGCACTTGACGGTATCCATGGGTCTAGCCAAATATTGATATTAGAACCTGTCCCAACTCTCCAAATAAACCCCCTCTTAAATGTTTGAATTCCTGATACTATACTCTACCAAATATAAGAAGAGCCTTTCTTAGGGCCAACATTAAGAATGTTACCATCGGGGTAATACTTTGCACTGACAACACGCGCACACAAAGAGTCTGGATCTTGGATCAGTCGCCAACACTGCTTTGCTAACATAGCAAGATTAAAGCTGTGTAAGTCTCTGAATCCCATTCCACCTTCCTTCTTCGGGATGCACATTTTCCACCATGCATACCAATGCATTTTTCCTATCTTCATCATCACCCCACCAAAAGCTTGACATTTCATCTGTTATTGACTTGCATATACTCTTTGGTAGCTTGAACATAGACATGGCATAGGATGGTATTGCTTGAGCTACTGATTTCAAGAGAATTGAAAGTGCGTTATATCGACTAGAGGGGCGTGAATAGGCGATTTTTATGAATTCTTCACTGAGGAATTTGCAGGTGAGGAAATTCCTTAGCGAAGAACTACTAGCAGCGGAATAAGTACTCAAAAGTAAACATAATTGAACACAAGCATAGTCATCATGATGAAATGAAGACAGGCACAGAGTATAGGAAGCGTAAGCACAGGATAACACAAGATGAAGACAAATAGACTGAAGAAATTGAACCGAGGAAATTGAGAAAGTCTTCAGTCAAAGTCTTCAAACACAGATATGAACAATTGCACAACACAGTTATGAGGAAATGAATGAGTTGAAGAAATAGAACCAGTAGGCTTGGTGAAGACAATGATTTGGTAAACCAGTTCCAACTGCTGTCTCAGTCGTACGTCTGGTTGGAGCGGCTGAGTATTTAAACTCGAGGACACACAGTCCCGGACACCCAGTCCTGAACACGCAGCTCAGGACACCAAGTCCTCGCCGTATTCTCCTTGAGCTAAGGTCACACAGACCTCGCCCAATCACTCATGGTAAGTCTTCAGGTGACTTCCGAACCTTCACAAACTCGGTCACTCGGTGATCCACAATTCCTCTTGGATGCTCTAGATCATGATGGCTAACCGTCTGGAAGAAGCACAGTCTTCAAAGGTAACAAGCGTCGGATCCACGCAGGATCAATCTCTTCAGTGATGCTCAATCACTTGGGGTTTGAAGGTGTTTGGGTTTAGGTTTTCCTCACTTGATGATTTTCGCTCAAAGTCCTCGGAGGATGGGTTGCTCTCAAATGACAAGTGTCAGTTTCTCTCGGTGCAGCCAACCAGCTAGTGGTTGTAGGGGGCGGCTATTTATAGCCTAGGGAGCAGCCCGACATGATAAGACATAAATTCCCTTCAATGATATGACTGTTAGGTGGGTAGATATTTTGGGACAGCTGGCGCATAGCACAACAACGGTTGGAATTTTGAGTAGCAAAATCCTCAGGGCTATCATGTTCCTCACTGTGTAGGCAATCCACACTGGCGAATTCCTAACTCCTTAGTCAAAACAAATTCCTCAGAGACCAGAAGAACTTCGTCTCTGTCACTAAAGAAATTGACTAAACTGTATGAGAATTTCCAATGGCTTCACTCGAAGGGATTGGTAGGTGTAAGATTTTGAGTTGAGCATCACATGGAAATTTTTCCTTAGTATTTCCTCGACCCCTTTAACAGTACGGTGTTTCCTATGACTCAAGAAAGAGAAAATGAAACTACGAAAACAAAAGTCTTCACGCTTCATGTTCCTTGAATGAATACCAAGTCTTCGAGGTCACACCAATTTCTTCACTTTCAAAGTCTTCAGAAAGTCTTCAGAAATCCAAAGTCTTCAGTTGAAGAACTTCATTTTTAGGGGTCGACTTTCTCTGTAAATATCAAACTCCTTATAGACTTATAGACCTGTGTACACTCACAAACGCATTAGTCCCTTAACCTATAAGTCTTCAATACACCAAAATCACTAAGGGGCACTAGATGCACTTACAATCTCCCCCTTTTTGGTGATTGATGACAATATAGGTTAAGTTTTGAACGGGGATAAACATATGAAGTGTAAATACTGATATTGAGGAATTTTATTGCAAGATATAGAAGAACTCCCCCTGAATATGTGCATGGTGAGGTATTTGCTTTTGAAGCATTGCACACTTTAAGAGTAGAATCATGGAGATCTGCCCCTATATCTTGTAATTCATACACGCATTTGACATATCACGATGAAGAATTTGAAATGCATGATGAAATATGGTGACTGATGTAATTCAGCATGCGTGCATTAGCATGTATGAGGAATAAGCATGCAGAAAAACATATCAGAAGTATCAGAGCACCATCGGGTTTAAGTTTACAACTCGATCCAATAAAGTCTCAGAAGAACGAGAGTTGTAACTTAAAAAAATGCCCATATATAAAGAACCGCTTGAAGACTAACTCAAAATTCTCCCCCTTTGTTATCAAATGACCAAAAGGATCGAATATGAGGACTAACGCCCCTGAGGAATATCAAGTTGATGAAGGAGCGCCAGTGTTGTTGGGGTCATTTGTCGTGGAAGGGCCTGCCGCAGTGTCGTCCAAGTCTTCATTCTCATCGGTGTCGCGAGATGAAGAAAATGAGCTGGCCACCAGAGAAGGAACCTTGACCTTCTTGAATTTCTTCGATGGAGGTGCAGACCAGTCAAAATTTTCCTTGAGACCCATTTTCTTGAGATCTTCTTCACCATACAGATGTGACAGTATTGCCCAGGTGCGACCGAAAACTTTATGGAGGTAGTAATGGTTTTTCTTCACTGCATTGTACGTAGCAGTCATGTTGTGAAGAAATGAACCAAACTGACGCTTAACCCATTTATGATTTCGATCCACCTTCTGGTGAAGACTAAGAAGAAGCTCACGATCAGTCATCACATGAGGAGCAGTGGCTTGAGGAGTAGACTTGGGTGCATTGGCAGAGTCATGTGTGGCAGAGTCATCATTGGTGGAATAAGATGCAGCTTTGCGAAACTGTCCATCCAATGGACGAATGCCTTCATCTATAACAGCTGGTGCCTTGCCCTTTTCATCAACTGAGGAATAGGTCCGCTTGAGGACTTCAATCGGGGGCAAGTAGCTAAGGTGATTCTGAAAATCAGCTTTGTAGTTGAGTGAAGACCTTGTCCTGAGGAATCTCATAATCCAAGGTGCAAGATCGCAAAGCATTGAGACAGACATGAGGTTGTATCCTAAGGACTCGACAAGCATGACTTTGTCCATGTGTCGATCCTTTGTGATCGCAACCTTACCTAGACCCAATACCTGACTTTTGCCTTTGTCGGCGAAGATGATATGCTTCAGATGCGATGGAGATAATGGAGCATCCATCAATAGATTTTTGTCACCAGTCATGTGATTTGTACATCCACTATCGAGGACCCACTAAGTGGCTTTGGGTTGATCATCCTGCAAATGAATTAGTGCAACTTACGAACTCATATACTTCATCAGTGAAGAATATGACATCAATTCATCAGATCAATTTCATCAAGCAAAAGAACAGATAAAGCAGTAGGAGGACGTGAGAAATGAAAGTTCATTTCTTCATGATTAGCCTGCGTCCTTTCAGGCATACTCAGGTCTCCAGCAAATTCTTCAGACGATTACGTACGTCTGGAGACCTGACCCTGCAGAAGAGATTGGTTCTTTTTTTTCACCACCCACATCTGAAGGGGTGGCAAAGAGTTCATCATTCCGCGAGCTCCATACGAGAAAGATGGCATAGAAGCCAGTCCATTTTGTTTCACATAAGAGGAGTTAGGATAAGCATATGAATAAGCAGAGAAATTCTTAAAGGACTTATGAACATGATGATTAGAAGAAGAATACTCATATTCATAGCCCTTAGTTCTTCCCTGTGAAACAGAGTTGTTAGCACGATGATATTCATGTGAGGACTTTGATCCTTTTGAGGAATTTGGTCCATATGAAGAATTTGATCTGGGGTTCCTATTCTTCATAGGTGGTGTCCTGAGGACATTCACCTGAAGACTTTCAAGGCACCTTTTGGAAACCCGGATTCTC
The DNA here is from genome assembly GCF_002162155.2 of Triticum dicoccoides. Taxonomy (NCBI): domain Eukaryota; kingdom Viridiplantae; phylum Streptophyta; class Magnoliopsida; order Poales; family Poaceae; genus Triticum; species Triticum dicoccoides. The sequence continues at coordinate 325,285,961 of NC_041388.1, forward strand.
TTCATAAGGGGACCGTTCCTGCAGTTAGTGCCAACATATCTAGCAAATACTTCACCATTCTGATTTTTGAACAGTTTATAGTTGGAGTCAAATGACTCATCATCAGAACGAGGAGATTCACATGCAAATCCAGATAAGTTAGATGGATCAGCTGGAGGTCCCTTTGCAGCAACCCATGTAGTTTTGGGGTACTGCTCAGGCTTCCAATATGTACCATCAGCATTAAGTTTCCTCTTAAAGGCAATACCCTCTTTCCTAGGGTTCCTGTTGAGGATCTGCTTTTTAAGCACATCACAAAGAGTCTGATGCCCTTTGAGGCTTTTGTACATGACTGTCATGTACAATTCCTTCAGCCATGCATCGTCAGTGATACTAGCAATGTCCTCAGATGAGAAATTAGTGATAGCAGAGGCATGTGAAGAATTTGAAACATTAGTAGCATTTGAACATTCAGGTGAAGAATTAGCAGATTCACGTTCAATGCACTTCAAGCATGGAGGAACAAATTCTTCCTGAGAAATGCTGATTTGTTGAGCAAGTAATGAATCGCGCTCCTTCTGAAGATCTTCATAACTCACTCTTAGCTTCTCAAGGTCTTGCTTTCTTTGAAGAAATTCATAAGAAAGCTTCTCATGATCAGATAAGAGAGTGTTATGATGACCTTGAAGATTGTCAAACCTAGTCTGAAGTCTCTGAAGATTTTCAGTCAAGGCCTTAGTGCGATCCATTTCTTCACCCAACATATCATCACTTTTGTCTAGCATGTTTTGAACCTTTTCAAAAGCCCTTTGTTGTTTTACAGCAATCTTAGCAAGTTTAGAATAGTTGGGCTTAAGGTTTTCATCAGATTCATTCTCACTTGATTCAGAGGAGGTATATTTGAGTACCTTGGCACCCTTTGCCATGAAGCAATAGGTGGGAGCGTAGTCATCATCGCCTTCATCAGCCTTGTTGGTGAGGTCATTTTCTTCAGTGTTGAAGATAGACTTGATGACAAATGCAGTAGCGAGAGCTAGGCTCGCTACTCTGGATTCGGACTCCTCAGGTGCCTCCTCTTCCTCATTTTCTTCAGATTCAGCCTCAGAGTCCATTTCCTTGCCAATGAATGCCCTAGCCTTCTTGGAGCTGCTCTTCTTGTGAGATGAAGACTTTGAGGATTTTGATGGTGAAGATTTTGTGGATTTCTTCTTTTTCTTCGCATCATCAGAACTGTAATCCTTGTATTTCTTCTTCTTTGATTCCTTTTCCCACTGAGGACAATCTTGAATGTAATGTCCAGGTTTCTTGCACTTGTGACAGAGCCTCCTCTTGTAGTCACTGGATGAGGAATCATTGCTCCTTGAGGGTCTTCCAAAGCGACCACGTCTTGAGAACTTTTGGAACTTCCTCACGAGCAGTGCTAGCTCATGGCTTAGTTCTTCAGGATCACCAAGGCTGCTACCAGAGTCTTCATCTTTGGATTCAGATACTACCTTGGCCTTCAGTGCACGTGATCTGCCATAGCTCGAACCATAGAGATCTCTTTTTTCAGCAAGTTGGAACTCATGAGTATTTAGCCTCTCGAGAATATCAGCGGGATCAAGTGACTTGTAATCAGCACGTTCTTGTATCATCAATGCCAGAGTGTCAAATGAGGAATCAAGCGATCTCAGCAATTTCTTCACCACCTCATGGTCGGTGATGTCAGTGGCACCAAGTGCTTGAAGCTCATTTGAGATGTCAGTGAGGCGATCGAAGGTTTGTTGAACATTTTCATTGTCGAGTCTTTTGAAGCGGTTGAAGAGATTGCGAAGAACATCAACTCGAGAGTCACGTTGTGTTGAGACTCCTTCATTCACTTTGGACAGTCTATCCCAGATAAGCTTAGCAGTTTCCAAAGCACTCACTCTTCCATACTATCCTTTGCTCAGATGACCACATATGATATTCTTCGCTTGAGAATTGAGTTGCTTGAATCTCTTCACATCAGCAGCATTCAGAGAAGGTGTGACTGAGGGAACACCATTTTCCACAACATACCAGAGATCATTATCAATTGCCTCAAGATGCATTCGCATCTTATTCTTCCAGTAGGGGTAGTCCGTCCCATCAAAGGTAGGACACCTAGCAGAGACCTTGATCATACCTGCGGTCGACATAACTAAAACTCCAGGCGGTTAAACCAAAATCACACAGAACAAGGGAGTACCTTGCTCTGATACCAATTGAAAGTGCGTTATATCGACTAGAGGGAGGGCGAATAGGCAATTTTTATGAATTCTTCACTGAGGAATTTGCAGGTGAGGAAATTCCTTAGCGAAAAACTACTAGTAGCGGAATAAGTACTCAAAAGTAAACATAACTGAACACAAGCATAGTCATCATGATGAAATGAAGACAGGCGCAAAGTACAGGAAGCGTAAACACAAGATAACACAAGATGAAGACAAACAGACTGAAGAAATTGAACTGAGGAAATTGAGAAAGTCTTCAGTCAAAGTCTTCAAACACAGATATGAACAATTGCACAACATAGTTATGAGGAAATGAATGAGTTGAAGAAATAGAACCAGTAGGCTTGGTGAAGACAATGATTTGGTAGACCAGTTCCAACTGTTGTCTTAGTTGTATGTCTGGTTGGAGCGGCTGAGTATTTAAACTCGAGGACACACAGTCCCGGACACCCAGTCCTGAACACGCAGCTCAGGACACCAAGTCCTCACCGTATTCTCCTTGAGCTAAGGTCACACAGACCTCGCCCAATCACTCGTGGTAAGTCTTCAGGTGACTTCCGAACCTTCACAAACTCGGTCACTCGGCGATCCACAATTCCTCTTGGATGCTCTAGACCATGACGCCTAACCGTCTGGAAGAAGCACAGTCTTCAAAGGTAACAAGCGTCGGATCCACGCAGGATCAATCTCTTCAGTGATGCTCAATCACTTGGGGTTTGAAGGTGTTTGGGTTTGGGTTTTCCTCACTTGATGATTTTCACTCAAAGTCCTCGGAGGATGGGTTGCTCTCAAATGACAAGTGCCAGTTTCTCTCGAAGCAGCCAACCAGCTAGTGGTTGTAGGGGGCGGCTATTTATAGCCTAGGGAGCAGCCTGACATGATAAGACATAAATGCCATTCAATGATATGACCGTTAGGTGGGTAGATATTTTGGGACAGCTGGCGCATAGCACAGCAACGGTCGGAATTTTGAGTAGCAAAATCCTCAGGGCTATCATGTTCCTCACTATGTAGGCAATCCGCACTGGCGAATTCCTAACTCCTCAGTCAGAACAAATTCCTCAGAGACCAGAAGAACTTCGTCTCTGTCACTGAAGAAATTGACTGAACTGTATGAGATTTCCAATGGCTTCACTCGAAGGGATTGGTAGGTGTAGGATTTTGAGTTGAGCATCACTTGAAATTTTTTCCTTAGTATTTCCTCGACCCCCTTTAACAGTACGGTGTTTCCTATGACTCAAGAAAGAGAAAATGAAACTACGAAAACAAAAGTCTTCACACTTCATGTTCCTCGAATGAATACCAAGTCTTCAAGGTCACACCAATTTCTTCACTTTCAAAGTCTTCAGAAAGTCTTCAGAAATCCAAAGTCTTCAGTCGAAGAACTTCATTTTTAGGGGTCGACTTTCTCTGTAAATATCAAACTCCTTATAGACTTATAGACCTGTGTACACTCACAAACGCATTAGTCCCTTAACCTATAAGTCTTCAATACACCAAAATCACTAAGGGGCACTAGATGCACTTACAAGAATCTCTTTGCCTTGCATAGACAAAACCTTTTCTTTCCACCCTTTCAGTCTCTGACACACTCGATCAATGAGGTGTTGGAAGCAATCGTTGTGATCCACCCCAACCATAGTTGGGAGACCAAGGTATGTGTCTGAAAGGGCCTCCGTTAATATATCAAGTTCTCCACAAATACCTTCTCTGACAAGGACACTAGTATTAGGGCTGAAGAAAATACTCGACTTGGGAGTACTTACCAACTGTCCAGAGCTACTACAATAAGTATCAAGCACCCTCTTCAGGGTCACCGCATTCTGAAGATCATCTCTCATAAGGATGAGAGAATCATCTACAAAGAGTAAATGGGATATTGATGGGGCGTTCCTACACACTTTCACTCCCTCTATACCTCATGTTTCCTCTTCATGGGCTAGCATACTTGACAATCCCTCCGAGCAAAGTAAGAACATGTAGGGGGGCAAGGGATCTCCCTGTCTTAGTCCACGGGAAGGGAGGAACTCATCAGTCTCAGTATTATTAAATCTGACTCTGTAGCTTACCGAAGAAACACATTCCATGATGAGCTCAATCCACTGCGCCTGCAAACCCATCTTTTCCATAATCTCTCTCAAAAATCCCCATTCAACTCCGTCGTAAGCTTTCATCATGTCCAACTTTACTGCGCAATAGCCATTAGTGCCATGAGTTTTCTTCTTGATGGCGTGAAAGCACTCATAGGCAACCAACACATTGTTAGTTATTAGACGCCCAGGCACAAACGCACTCTGTGTTGGGGCTATAATGCCAGGAAGAATCTTTTTCAGCCTATTAGCAATCATCTTGGAGATGATTTTATACACCACATTGCACAGGCTGATTGGTCTATATTGTGTAATTACCTCAGGATTTTGTACCTTTGGAATCAACATGATGTTTGTTGCATTCCACCCCTCTGGGATTTTCTTGCTGTCTATTGCTTATAGTACTTCCTTGGTTAGTTCATCACCCAGGATGTGCCAGAATCTCTTAAAGAAAATTGCATGTAGACCATCTGGCCCTGGGGCCTTCATATCACCGATCTGAAATAGAGCTTTGCGCACATCTTCCTTGGTATAGGGAGCAACTAGTAAACCATTCATATCATTAGTTACTACATACTTTACCGATGCAAGAAGATTAACATCTACCTGTTCTGCACCAGACTGGAAAATATTTTTGAAATAATCTGAGATAAGAGGCCTGCGATTATCATTCCCCTCAACCCATCCACTCTCATTCACACACAGTTTTTTGATTAGATTTCTCCTTCTAGCCGAGGCAAAATGACTGAAGTATTTGGTGTTTCGATCACCATGACGAAGCCAGTTAACTCTCCCACGTTGTGACCAATAGATTTCATCTTGCTCAAGAAGATTTTCAATCAATACCGACATTTCTTTCTGCTTAACACCCACATCCGGGGTAAAGGGAATATTCATCAATCGTTCCAGCTCTCTTTGGGCCTTTTTTAGTCTCGCGCGAGGCGCCTTGAGAATCCTCCTGTCCCAATCGTGTAGATCGTTATGGACATCAGCCAACTTCTCTGCAGCCGTAGGACAGAGCCCTTGGTTCCCTGCCTTCAGCCAGGCAGTTTTAACTATTTCTTCCACAATTTCCTCCGCGAGCCACCTCGCCTCGAACTTACGTGGGGCAATTACAGTAGGTTCTGTCACCCCTTCTAGATAATTTGTATCAAGGCAAATCGGCCTATGGTCCGACTTACCCATCTCCAAATTACTGAGTCCAGCTAACGGGTGCATTAACAGCCATGTCTCATTAGAGACAGCTCGGTCCAGTCTCTCTCGCAGCCCTCCACGGAACCATGTAAACTTGTCTCCGTTGAAGCCTAGATCCTCAAGTGAACAATCTATTAGGGCATCCTAGAAGGCCTGGAGGCAAGTCTGGCTTCTCGGAGCCCCACCCTCTTTTTCATCTGAGTAAAGAATCTCGTTGAAGTCCCCTATTACAACCCAAGGCAATCTCGACTGGGCATGCAAATCCCTCAATAGCTGAAAGGTACGGTGTTTACAGCTCCAGCTAGGCTCGCCGTAGATGCCAGTCAGTCTCCACATATCACCATTAGCATTCTCCACCGTCACATCCATGAAATCTAGTGTGCTGGCCCGGAAGTAGATCCTAACCTCCTTCTTCCAGGCCAACAGCAAGCCTCCTTTTCTTCCCTCTGGACTTGGTGCAACCAACATCTCGTCCATCTGCAACTTGATCTTAAGAACTTCAGCCTTGTCATTATCCATATGTGTTTCCGACAGAAAAAACACATCTGGTCTGTGCCGCCTCTGGATCTTCAGAAGCGACCGAACTGTCTGGGCACCGAGGATCCCTCGACAATTCCAACTTAGTATTTTCATTGCGGGCAGCGATCCTTCTCGAAGGAGATCGCCGATGAACTGTTTGTTGTACCCGGACTGCAAGGACTCGCCAATGGAACAGCCAGAACTGCAGTAACTAGAACCGGTCGTTGCCAACGAACGCCGGGAGAGGAAACCGATCACTGCACCAGGCAGCGTCGGGACAGAAAAGCTTGAGCAACTCCAAGGTTGTCTTCACTCCAATCAACAACCAAATTCCCTTAAGCACCATCACGAAAGCTGTATGCAAACGAAGCAGTGGAACCTCATGGCGTACAAAGCCAAATACACACCAGGCGATCAACTCATGAAGCCTGCACCGGTACGGGACTAGCCGAAACCTAGCAAGGCCGAAACCCTAGCCAAGAACAAGAGACCAGCCACAACGCCTCCGGCGCCGTCCTGGGAAAGAGACGCCGGCACACGCGCCGCAGCCAAGGAGGCGGCCGACGGCGGCCCGGCAAAACCCTAGTCGCCTGGGTTCTATTCCGCCTGGCCCCTCCTGCTTTTGAGCATGGTTGTTTGTTGCAGCAGATCTTTATTCAATATTTTAGCTTTAGTACGTTTTAAGCATTGAAGGTCATCCTTTCTTAAATTTCAGTAATCCTGGCTGGCACATGGGGTCTTTCTTTGTAATTTTGTCTCTCTTAATTTCAATACTTCCTTACCGCCTGACTAAAATAGATAGTGAGACAATAATCAAAATTCTTTGAAATTTGTATTTGTGAGCCGTTTTGCATTGGGCCCTGAGAAATCAGGGGGTGGATTCCCATGTTCGGGTTTAATTTCTACTAAATATAGTTGGGTTTGTTTGTGAACAGTATAATCGCGTGGTCAAATGGGCATCCCTAGGAATCCTATGATGTTAGGATTGTGATTTTGGGATCTTTTAAGGAGGTTCCAATAGCAACCAAATTACCAAAAGATTTAGAGAACCTTCTGAAGAACCACTACACATGGCCGATGAGGCAGAGCATGTCTTCCACCGTCTCTATGCAATTTATTCCTTTCTAAAAACGTCAAAATGGTGGTATGACTCGACCAAGTTTACTTTTACACTTGACTCAACCAAAGTCTTATTCCAATTGAAGTACTAGTTATAAACCTTATCAGGCTTGTCCAAATATAAGGACATGAATTAAACACAAGAAACTTTTGGATTCTTACGCAAGGTGAGATGAAATTCTTCTAACCAATGCGTGACTGCCACCAAAAGTTAGTCGGATTTATAAGATGGGGCGGCAAAATGTGCCAAGAGAAGCCAAATGTACAATTTGGAAACGAACCATCTAAATGAAAAGGAAGAACTGACAGATACGCTATGTGTTCCTCTGGGAAAGAAAATATGTTGTGAAGTATAAACCCTGATTTATAGTGATTGATTCAACTATATTAGATCCTGAACTTTCTGAAGTGCTTATCATGACCTGCTATCTTTCCACACTGGCACGCGCACAAAAAAAAAACTGAGCTACAGTTTATGCATAACCATCAACCGAGCAAATGACTATATGTTACATGGAACAATTGCCAGCGCTCCTGCAATTGCTTGTCCTCATGCCAGCCAGACTTGTCTCCCCAATTCAGGGTCGGTAACCAAGCCGTCTGGTCGAGGGCTGTGCTAGTTCGCGTGGCTGTATGCTAGGATAAACGACTCAGATGGCAGCTGATGCACCTCATCGATCCATTCGCTGCATCCACGCACCATAAATAGCACAATGTTTTTGTTGTATCTAAGTTTAACAGGAACAAAGAATCTCACACTACACAGTCGACTCCTTATATCACATTTTCATTATGGTAAGTATGGATATCATAAGTTTTAAAGTGGAAAAACCCGTATGAACTCAGCATGTGGACAACAGAGTGAACCCAAAAAACTCATCTCACTTATAGTGTGATATAAAACATCACATACCATTTGTATGTATGGCAAGTTGGAGCATACGGGCATGCAATGTTTTACCTGTAAACCGACAAATAAGTAAATTTTTGGCAGATAAAAAACAAGGTCAGCCCAGGATATGAACAATGCAGAATCTATACTAGCATGTCTTGTGAAACAGGGCAGGGGCCACATGTGCTTACGAACTTGATTCCAACAGTGTCAATGTTTCAGAAAAAAATCAGGTCATGAATGCATAGTGACAAAACTAGCAAAAACAGACTCTCCACCAATCAATCCGTTCACAGTTCAGGACTGGATTGCAACTGCATTATATTCGAATTAGGCACAGACCCGAGCAGCCAGAAGCCCAGACGGAACTTGTTCCTAGCCATGATATTGGCTGTTCGCCATAGTTTCATGGCACCATACTAGTAATACTACTAACAAATAAGCCTTGCAATACCAAGACCCTTGTTCTTGGTTGGATAATCCCCCTCCCTCCTCTAATCCTCTATTGGTGAATGATGCAACTCTTACAACAAATGAATAAAGAGGTACTTCCTCCGTCCCATAATATAAGAGCGTTTTTGACACTAAACGCTCTTATATTATGGGACGGAGGGAGTACTTTATGAGCTAAAAATAGAAACAGACGTCTGGCTTTATATGCCCTAGGCTACAATATAGATTAAGGCAATTAATGTATCAGATCAAGAAAATAAGGGTAACAAGAAAGCGCCGTGCTTCTTAGAACATAACAGACGTGCAAATACATGGCTGTGTTCATCCACGAAATTTATGATCCCTGTAGCCTGTTAAGAGCCCAAGAGGGAATAATGTGCTAATCTACCTCCAGCCCAGATGCAGGATACAGGATAAGAATCAATGAATCATGAAAGTTCCATGCTGTTTTTGTACAGGTAGCTATGCATCATCTCTCAAGCTACCACAATTCACAGGTCCTATGGTTCGCGAAACTTTTGCCATAAACATAGGAAAATTTGCAACTATTGTTTCCGGGTGGTTCAAGTGGCAGGTCCTTCACAAACTAACATCAGGTCATCTATGCACTTGAAGAAATAAAGTAAATATGAAGAGGCCAAGCAAAATGTCCTATCTGAAGCTACAGAATGTTGAAAAGTAACAGAAATGATACTACCACGTTGCATCTGTAATGAGAATAACGAAACCAGAATAATCTGCAGACTAGAAATGCCTACCAGATAAGATTAAGATTCTGATATTCCACTTGCCCAGTAAACTGTCCTCACCCCACAACTGCAGCACATTAATGGCTCCCACAATGCTTCAACAGCTTTCAGGAGGTACTGGCATAGTGACAGATGATAAGCAGGTAAGACCGGAGGCGATACAATGCATGGCAACTTGTGCAAAATTTGCAAATAGCACATTGCTTAAACTCAACTATTACTCCCTGAATAATTATATCCACGTAACCATCCAAATGATGGTCCGGGAAGGTGAAAATGATCCAAGGCCTATATCAATCTGATTACAACTAGCTAAGTGAGTTTTCTCACCAAATGTAACTGGAGAAGAACTAGAAAAGAAACAAAACGCAGTTAGTCTAATTACAGTGAGAAAAAAGAACTCCCTGGCCAACAATGGTCAGTACAAACAGTAGTTAGCCTGAAAAGTTGGACAACCTTCTCCTCTTTCTGTTCCTCTTCGGAGTCAAATCTCTTTGCACACTGCCGTTGGAATGAGGAAGAAAATGCATGGGGCTTGTGCGCCTAATAGCTGTTCTTCTCCCTCTCTTGTTTGCCCATTGAATTGGCAATTTGCCTGCAACTTGGGCAATACCATCAGATGCAGCAAGCTCAGCCACTTTTTGGATCCTCTCCTGCATTTGCATAACCCATGCTACCGACAGATCGAGTGAGAATGAATCATCCAGTGGTTTTTGCCACAGATCAAGTAGGACGCGCTGAAACGATTGAAATGATAGCGAGGGCTGGAAATCCTTGCGTGGTGCATACATCATGTTAACCTTTATGACGTGCTTACATAGGTTACCCTGCATTGACCACGAACAACTGCACAGAGAGAATTCAGACCCAGCATTCCATACAGTCTGCATTAGACTAGCATCCTTCTGGCTTGCCACCTTGGCTGAAAGAGGTTCTTTCTCATCAAATAGAACAGCCTCATCAGGTATGTGCAGAGCCCTTTGCCATGAAGTGGATGCAATGTACTCTGCTTTCACCTCGGGAAATGAACCGCTCTCATCTGCATATAGGTTGAGCCAGTAGCCAGAATGCAGCTCTGTTGTCAGCTTGTGCACCAACCAATCCACACGTTGAAGAGCATCAAGCTGTGAATCATCATATGCTTTAAGCTTGAGCTTTAGATGGTAACCCTCAATAGCACCACAGGATTCCTGACTTGCCAGGGGCAAATTTCTGATGGTATCAATCCACATCTCTAGATGGGGCAATGGCACACAAGAAACATTATTAGCATCTAGACGAGGATTTGCAATTCAATGTATATTTTGAATCTACTACCTGAGATTCTTACCCAATTTGGGAACCCAAAATGACTTGAAATACTGGATGAAGGTGGTTTGGTCAACAAAGTCTTGAAACAATTGCTCCAGGATATCCATGGGATTTTTCTCACTCCAGATACTGTACATAAATTTTCCTAGTTTTGTAAATATTTCCCGTTGCACCTCAGTATTGCTGCATTTCTTGATTATATTTTTAAGCCATGTTCTCCTTATGTGCCATAAAGAAAATAAAATCGGGCAGGAAAATACATTCCTGAAAAACAATGACATATTTCGTCAACGGCAATGAACTACATTGCAGCATCTACACAGGAAAATTTTACAGTTAGATCATATGTCAAAATCTATGCCATACGCCTATACCTGATTGGGTCCAGCTCTGAGGTTGGATCATCAATTATAAATCCACCAATCCTCCAGTTGGAATCAACAGAATGTATTCTACTAGTAAGTGCTTGCATCCATCTCGAAGTGTCATGCTTGGTAACAGATCGGGTTATAACCCATGCAACAGGCAGAGCCTGTTGTCTTGAATCGAATACAAGAATTGTGTGCAAGGGGTACTGCAGCAAAGAGTAGAATGTCAAAAAATGATGAAACCTACCCCTGTAGACATAACTAGACATCACATACTATAAGATGTTGCATATAAGTATAACCACACAACTATCAGCTTTTGTTGTAGTCAGATACCTTAAGCTTGCTTACACCAAATGAGGAATGAGATGCCAAAATATTCTGGTGACCAAAGCGGATCATCTGCTGCAGTTGCCATTCTGTCTGGATCCCTAGTACAAAGGCATCTGTCTCGGTTGAGTCCTGGTGGAAAAACACAGACTTCTTGTTCCTATCGACCCACATCCTGATGCTAGCTTGGTCATCTAGATCCAGCTCATGCGTAGACCTCTTGATGATCATCCCAAGCTTGTGGACATACTGCGAGGCAAGGTTATCGACCTTTGCATCCGAGCCGCAGTAGCGTTGTATCCCTTCTATATGTGTCTGCAGGATGTTCTCCTCGGGGACACCGAGATAGATCAATGACATGGTCTGCTGCTGAATCTCGCTCCCAACATACGGCACTTTCCTGGCACCAGGACCAATGGCGTCCCGGTCCAGGGGTCCATGACATACAAAACCAGACTTGTTGACATGGCGCCTCTCATGGTAGATAATGAGAGCCAGCGAAGGGCGGGCGTATAACCGCTTGATTGTGAAATGGCAGGTACAACCTCGCATCGACTGCGGCCGAGCTGCACGGTTTCTTGTGTTAAGCCTGTACCTTCTGCTAGGCAAGATCGTCCCTCCCTCCCCGTAATTTTCAGGGCCAAACGAACACCAATACCTGAATCAATTTGGAACAGGACACCCTAATCATTAAGAACCTTGTAATAGCCTTGCTGTGAAAAAAGAATAACTTGCAATGACCGAATAATTGGCATGGTGAGCAGAGGCCTTTCCGAAAAATATTGCGAGCAAAGCAGGGGCAAGCAGGGGAGGTGGCAGCAGGGGGACACGTACATTCTGTAGAGGAGGTAGTCGTCGCTCCTGACCTCCTTGAGGGTGCCCCTTTCGCGCTTGCGGCCGCGCTCGATGTGGAACCTGGTGGGGTACTCGGGGTTGTTGCACTCGCCGCTGATGAAGGCCTCCATCCGGTCGTAGGGGATGAGCGCGACGTCGTCGCAGTGGTGCTCGGAGCTCGCGTACTTGACCCACCTGAGGTCGGCGGCCGAGAACTCCTCCCCGGGAGGGTCCTGCACGGGGAGGTCGCTCACCGACTGCAGCACCCCCGTCACCTCCATCACCTCCCCCATTTTTCGCTTCTCGCCTTCGCCCGCCGCCAGTCGCCGGAGCTGGGATTCGGCGCCGCAAAAACCCTAGAGGGAGAGAAAACGAAGAGGGGAGAAGGAATGGGGACGAAGTAGCGAAGAGCGGAACGAAAGTCCTATTCTCCGCCAGTTGCGGGGAATAGTCAACCGCCGCGTATCCACCTCGACCTAATTGGGCCAGCCCATGTGATACCGGTATTTTCGTTGTTTTTTTCCTTTTGTTTTTCTTTTCTCTCATCAATCATCAAATTGTCTCAAAACAAATCAATCATCAAATAGACATTTTTTAATCTTTTACACCCAAAAAACATTAATTTTACAAAAGTATATATTTTTTTATTCCTTTTTACCCCTCAAACAATATTTTTTTGGAATAATAACTAGTGAACCATGATTGTCGGAGTTAAGTAAACATTCTCTTGAACACATGATTTTAGTAAATACATGAAATATTTGTTATGGACACTGGTATAAAAACTTTACGTGCAGCGGGAAACAGTTTCTGGTCTACATGAACAAAATTTATGATTTATGCGATCATTTTGATTCTATATATGAGCACTTTGCATGCCAAGTGAAACAAATTTTGCAAATAATATATAATATGAAAAAAATAGAGGCAGATGGAATTTTTTATTTTGATGCCTCACAGAAATTGGAAGATCATAGGAGGTGAGATGATGATATGTATCTGAAATCCTGTAGGAAAAAATATGTCATTTTGTTCATAGGATTTTTTTTTCCACGGGGTCTAGGCTAGTGTTTTTGTCCCTTCGGAATAGAAATGATCTGTTCCTATGAATAGGAAGGGCTCCAAAAGAAAAAAAACATAAAATTCTTATCTTTATATAGGCAATGCTACGTGTTCATTGGTGGATAGGAAAAAAATCGGCCACCTCCGTGGCCATCCGATTGACACGAAAATAGCCGTCGAATCTCCCCAAACATGTGCGTCATGGATGGCAACAAGCTCGTTGGTGCGATATTCGCTCTGCAGCAACAACTTCATTGCAAAACCACCCATAGCATTTTTTTTAGCTTGAAGCGTTATTTTCTTAAGCGTTCTTTATTGCAACAAATGTCATGTTGCAGAAAAATAATTGCAGTAGTGGTAGTGTTGCAATATTTTTTTCCTGTCTTTTACCTTTTTCGCAACATAGATGGTGTCGTGGAAGGATTTTGCAACAAGGATGATGTTGCGGATTTTTTTTTCAAATTATATACACAAGTATGTTTGCAACATGGCTTGTGTTACAAACTTGTGTTTGCAACACGCCCAATGTCACAAACTTGTTGATCCATCTTGTGGCCATGGAGATGGCGGAGACGCGAAACTCATGGAATATTGAGCATCTTCGTAAGTTCTACCCGTAAGGCGCAGTTGTCGGGCCCTGCCCCGGCAACCTATTTTGTACAAGCATAGTCCCCAGTGAAGGAAATATGCCCTAGAGGCAATAATAAAGTTGTTATTTATATTTTCTTATATCATGATAAATGCTTATTATTCATGCTAGAATTGTATTAATCGGAAACTTAGTACATGTGTGAATACATAGACAAACAGAGTGTCACTAGTTTGCCTCTACTTGACTAGCTCGTTGAATCAATGATGGTTATGTTTCCTAACCATAGACATGAGTTGTCATTTGATTAATGGGATCACATCATTAGAGAATGATGTGATTGACTTGACCCATCCGTTAGCTTAACATGATGATCGTTTAGTTTGTTACTATTGCTTTCCCCATAACTATACATATTCCTATGACTATCAGATCATGCAACTCCCGAATACCGGAGGAACACTTTGCGTGTTACCAAATGTCACAACGTAACTGGGTGATTGTAAAGGTGCTCTACAGGTGTCTCCGATGGTGTTTGTTGAGTTGGCATGGATCAAGATTGGGATCTGTCACTCCGATTGTCGGAGAGGTATCTCTAGGCCCTCTCGGTAATATACATCACTATAAGCCTTGCAAGCAATGTTGCTAATGAGTTAGTTACGGGATGTAGCATTACGGAATAGTAAAGAGATTGCCGATAACAAGATTGAACTAGGTATTAAGATACCAACGATCGAATCTCGGGCAAGTTACATACCGATGACAAAGGGAACAACGTATATCGTTATGCGGTTTGACCGATAAAGATCTTTGTAGAATATGTAAGAACCAATATGAGCATCCAGGTTCCGCTATTGGTTATTGACCGGAGACATGTCTCGGTCATGTCTACATAGTTCTCGAATCCGTAGGGTCCGCACGCTTAATGTTCGGTGACGATCGGTATTATGAGTTTATGTGTTTTGATGTATCGAAGGTAGTTCGGAGTCTCGTATTTGATTACGGACATGACGAGGAGTCTCAAAATGGTCGAGACATAAAGATCGATATATTGGACGACTATGTTTGGACATCGGAAGGGTTCCGAGTGAAGTTCGAGCATATACCGGAGTACCAGGGGGTTACCGGAACCCCCCGGGGAGTTTAATGGGCCTTATGGGCCTTAGTGGAAAGAGAGGAGGGGCTGCCAGGGCAGGCCACGCGCCCCCTCCCCCTTTGGTCCGAATTGGACTAGGAAGGGGGGTGGCGCCCACCTTTCCTTCTCTCTCTTTCCTCCTTCCTTCTCCTACTCCTACTACATGGAAAGGGGGGATCCTACTCCCGGTGGGAGTAGGACTCCCCATGGGGCGCGTCATAGGAGGGTCGGCCCTCCCCCTCCTCCACTCCTTTATATACGGGGAGGGGGCACCCCATAGACACATAAGTTGATCATTGATCTTTAGTCGTGTGCGGTGCCCCCCTCCATCATAATCCACCTCGGTAATATCGTAGCGGTGCTTAGGCGAAGCCCTGTTCCGATAGCAACATCATCACCGTCGGATTCAATGAATAGGGTTCTTTGTGAAGATCAAAAAGCAATCACTATACCGTGTTGTGGTTTTTGATGCGTAGGTAAGAACGGTTCTTGCTCAGCCCGTAGCAGCCACGTAAAACTTGCAACAACAAAGTAGAGGACGTCTAACTTGTTTTTGCAGGGCTTGTTGTGATGTGATATGGTCAAGACGTGATGAGATATAAGTTGTTGTATGAGATGATCATGTTTTTTGTTGAAGTTATCAGCAACTGGCAGAAGCCTTATGGTTGTCTCTTTGTTGCATAAGATGCAAGCGCCAAATAATTGCTTTACTTTATCGCTATGCGATAGCAATAGTTGCAAAGAGCAATAGTTGGTGAGACTACCATGTGATGACATGTTGATAGAGATCAAGATGATGGAGATCATGGTGTCATGCCGGTGACGATAGAGATCATGACGGTACTTTGGAGATGGAGATCAAGGTGCAAGATGATCATGGCCATATCATGTCACATATTTTGATTGCATGTGATCTTTATCCTTTATGCATCTTATTTTGCTTAGTTCGGCGGTAGCATTATAAGATGATCTCTCACTAAATTTCAAGGTATAAGTGTTCTCCCTGAGTATGCACCGTTGCGATAGTTCGTCGTGCTGAGACAACACGTGATGATCGGGTGTGATAAGCTCTATGTTCACATACAACGGGTGCAAGCCAGTTTTGCACACGCGAAATACTTGGGTTAAACTTGACGAGCCTAGCATATGCAGATATGGCCTCGGAACACTTGAGACCGAAAGGTCGAGAGTGAATCATATAGTAGATATGATCAACATAGTGATGTTCACCATTGAAAACTACTCCATCTCACGTGATGATCGGACATGGTTTAGTTGATTTGGATCACGTGATCATTTAGATGACTAGAGGGATGTCTATCTAAGTGGGAGTTCTTAAGTAATATGATTAATTGAACTTTAATTTATCATGAATTTAGTCCTGATAGTATTTGCATAACTATGTTGTAGATCAATAGCTCGCGATGTAGCTCCCCGTTTATTTTTGATATATTCCTAGAGAAAAAATATGTTGAAAGATGATAGTAGCAGTGATGTGGACTAGGTCCGTGATCTGAGGATTATCCTCATTGTTGCACAGAAGAATTATGTCCTTGATGCACCGCTAGGTGACAGACCTATTGCAGGAGCAGATGTAGACGTTATGAACGTTTGACAAGCTCGGTATGATGACTACTTGATAGTTTAATGCACCATGCTTTACAGCTTAGAACCGGGACTTCAAAAATGTTTTGAACGCCATGGAGCATATAAGATGTTCCAAGAGTTGAAATTGGTATCTCATACTCATGCCCGTGTCTAGAGGTATGAGACCTCTGACAGTACTTTGCCTACAAGATGGAGGAGAATAGCTCAACGAGTGAGCATGTGCTCAGAATGTCTGAGTACTACAATCACTTGAATCAAGTGGGAGTTAATCTTCCTGATGAGATAGTGATTGACAGAGTTCTCTAGTCACTATCACCAAGTTACTAGAATTTCGTGATGAATTATAATATGCAAGGGATAACGGAAACGACAACCAAAGCTCTTCGCGATGCTGAAATCGGCGAAGGTAGAAATCAAGAAAAAGCATCAAGTGTTGATGGTTGACAAGACCACTATTTTCAAGTAAAAGGGCAAGGGAAAGAAAGGAAACTTCAAGAAAAATGACAAGCAAGTTGCCACTCCCATGAAGAAGCCCAAAGCTAGACCCAAGCCTGAAATTGAGTGCTTCTACTGCAAAAAAGAGAGAAAAGAGGCCAAAAAAAAGAAGGCCCAAATAAAAAAATGAGAGAAAAAGAGAGAAGGGACAATGTTACTATCCTTTTTCCACACTTGTTCTTCAAAGTAGCACCATGTTCTTCATATAGAGAGTCTCCTATGATATCACTTTCATATACTAGTGGGAATTTTTCATTATAGAACTTGGCTTGTATATTCCAATGATGGGCTTCCTCAAAATGCCCTAGTTCTTCATGAGCAAGCAAGTTGGATGCACACCCACTTAGTTTCTTTTGTTGAGCTTTCATATACTTATAGCTCTAGTGCATCCGTTGCATGGCAATCCCTACTCACTCACATTGATATATATTAATGGGCATCTCCATAGCCCGTTGATACGCCTAGTTGATGTGAGACTATCTTCTCCCTTTTTGTCTTCTCCACAACCACCATTCTATTCTACCGTAGTGCTATATCCATGGCTCATGCTCATATATTGCGTGAAGATTGAAAAAGTTTGAGAACATCAAAAGTATGAAACAATTTCTTGGCTTGTCATCGGGGTTGTGCATGATTTAAATATTTTGTGTGGTGAAGATAGAGCATAGCCAGACTATATGATTTTGTAGGGATAACTTTCTTTGGCCATGTTATTTTGAGAAGACATAATTGCTTAGTTAGTATGTTGGAAGTATTATTATTTTTATGTCAATATTAAACTTTTATATTGAATCTTTCGAATGTGAACATTCATGCCACAATAAAGAAAAATTACATTGATAAATATGTTAGAAAGCATTCCACATCAAAAATTCTTCTTTTATCATTTACCTACTCGAGGACGAGCGGGAATTAAGCTTGGGGATGCTTGATACGTCTCCAACGTATCTATAATTTTGATTGCTCCATGCTATTATATTATCTATTTTGGATGTTAATGGGCTTTATTTTACACTTTTATATCATTTTTGGGACTAACCTACTAATCGGAGGCCCGTCCCAAATTGTTGTTTTTTTGCCTATTTTAGGGTTTCGAAGAAAAGGAATATCAAACAAAGTCCAAACGGAATGAAACCTTCGGGGACGTGATTTTCCCAACAAATGTGATCTAGGAGACTTGGAGTGGACGTCAAGAAACAAGGGAGGAAGGCACGAGGCAGGGGGCGCGCCTACCCCCTGGGCGCGCCCTCCACCCTCGTGGGCCCTCCATTGCTCCACCGACGTACTTCTTCCTCCTATATATATCCACGTACCCCCCAAACATCTAGGAGCACCACGAAAACCTAATTCCACCGCCGCAACCTTCTGTACTTGAGAGATCCCATCTTGGGGCCTTTTCCGGAGCTCCGCTGGAAGGGGCATTGATCACGGAGGGCCTCTACATCAACTCCATGGCCTCTCCGGTGATGTGTGAGTAGTTTATTTCAGACCTACGGGTCCATAGTTATTAGCTAGATGGCTTCTTCTCTCTCTTCGGATCTCAATACAAAGTTCTCCTCGATCTTCTTGGAGATCTATTCGATGTAATCTTCTTTTGCGGTGTGTTTGTCGAGATCCGATGAATTGTGGGTTTATGATCCAGATTATCTATGAATAATATTTGATTCTCCTCTGAATTATTTTATGTATGATTGGTTTATCTTTGCAAGTCTCTTCGAATTATCAGTTTGGTTTGGCCTACTAGATTGATCTTTCTTGCCATGGGAGAAGTGCTTAGCTTTAGGTTCAATCTTGCGGTGTTCGATCCCAGTGACAGAAAGGGAACTGATACGTATTGTATTGTTGCCATCGAGGATAAAAAGATGGGGTTTATATCATATTGCATGAGTTTATCCCTCTACATCATGCCATCTTCCTTAAAGCATTACTCTGTTCTTATGAACTTAATACTCTAGATGCATGCTGGATAGCGATCAATGTGTGGAGTAATAGTAGTAGATGCAGAATTGTTTCGGTCTACTTGTCTCGGACGTGATGCCTATATACATGATCATACCTAGATATTCTCATAATTATGCTCAATTCTATCAATTGCTCGTCAGTAATTTGTTTACCCACCATAATACTTATGCTCTTGAGAGAAGCCACTAGTGAAACCTATGGCCCCCGGGTCTATCTTCCGTCATATTAATCTTCCAATACTTAGTTATTTCCTTTGCCGTTTATTTTACTTTGCATCTTTATTTCTCTTTATCGTAAAAATACCAAAAATGTTATCTTATCATATCTATCAGATCTCACTCTCATAAGTGACCGAGAAGGGCTTGAAAACCCCTTTTATTGCATTGGTTGCGAGGTTCTTATTTGTTTGTGTAGGTGCGTGGGACTTGAGCGTGATCTCCTACTGGATTGATACCTTGGTTCTCAAAAACTGAGGGAAATACTTACGCTACTTTGCTGCATCACCCTTTCCTCTTCAAGGGAAAACCAACGTAGTGCTCAAGAGGTAGCAAGAAGGATTTCTGGCGCCGTTGCTGGGGAGATTCGCGCCAAGCCAAGTCAAGTCAAGACATACCAAGTACCCATTACAAACTCTTATCCCTCGCATTACATTATTTGCCATTTGCCTCTCGTTTTCCTCTCCCCCGCTTCACCCTTGCCGTTTTATTCGCCCTCTCTCTCCGTCCTCCTTCTCTTTCCCTATTTGCCTCTTTTGCTCGTTTCTTGTGTGCTTGTGTGTTGGATTGCTTGCATGTCACGATGGCTCAAGATTTATACTAAATTGTGTGACTTTACCAATACCAACAACAATGATTTTATTAGCACTCCGATTGCTCCTTTTACCGATGCTGAATCTTGTGAAATTAATGTTGATTTGTGGAATCTTGTCATGAAAGATCCGTTTTCCGGCCTTCCTAGTGAAGATGTCGCTACCCATCTAAACAACTTTGTTGATTTGTGTGATATGCAAAAGAAGAAAGATGTGGATAATGATATTGTTAAATTGAAGCTATTCCCGTTTTCGCTTAGAGATCATGCTAAAGCTTGGTTTTCGTCTTTGCCTAAAAATAGTATTGATTCATGGAATAAGTTCAAAGATGCTTTTATCTCTAAGTATTTTCCTCCCGCTAAGATCATCTCTCTTAGAAACGATATTATGAATTTTAAGCAACTTGATCATGAACATGTTGCACAATCTTGGGAGAGGATAAAATTAATGATACGTAATTGCCCTACACATGGTTTGAATCTTTGGATGATTATACAAAACTTTTATGTCGGATTGAATTTTGCTTCTAGAAATCTTTTAGATTCGGCCGCGGGAGGCACTTTTATGGAAATCACTTTAGGAGAAGCTACCAAACTCCTAGATAATATTATGGTTAATTATTCTCAATGGCACACCGAAAGATCTACTAATAAAAAAGTGCATGCAATTGAAGAGATCAATGTTTTGAGTGGAAAGATGGATGAACTTATGAAATTGTTTGCTAATAAGAGTGCTCCTACTGATCCTAATGATATGCCTTTGTCTACCTTGATTTAGAATAATAATGAATCTATGGATGTGAATTTTGTTGGTAGGAACAATTTTGGTAATAATGCGTATAGAGGTAATTTTAATTCTAGGCCGTTTCCTGTAATTCCTCTAATAATTATGGTAATTCATAAAACAATTCCTATGGAAATTATAATAAGATGCCCTCTGATTTTGAATCTAATATTAAAGAATTTATTACCTCGCAAAAGAGTTTCAATGCTTTGATTGAAGAAAAAATGCTTAAGATTGATGAGTTGGCTAGGAACATTGATAGAATTTCTCTTGATGTTGATTATTTGAAACTTAGATCTATTCCACCTAAGCATGATATCAACGAGTCTCTCAAAGCCATGAGAATTTCCATTGATGAGTGCAAAGAAAGAACCGCTAGGATGCGTGCTAAGAAAGATTGCTTTATAAAAGCGTGTTCTTCTAGTTTCCATGAAAATAAAGATGAAGATCTAAAAGTTATTGATGTGTCTCCTATTAAATCTTTGTTTTGCAATATGAATCTTTATAATGATGGGGCTGAAGATGAGCCACCTTTACCTAGAAGGTGTTCCAAAAATTCCGAGTCTTTAGATCTTGATGCTAAAATTGTTAAAAGTGGGATTGAAGAGGTCAAAACTTTAAATATCAATGAACCCACTATTCTGGATTTCAAGGAATTTAATTATGATAATTGCTATTTGATAGATTGTATTTCCTTTTTGCAATACGTGCTAAATTCTCCTCATGCTTATAGTCAAAATAAAGCTTTTACTAAACATATCGTTGATGCTTTGATGCAATCTTATAAAGAAAAAATTGAGTTGGAAGTTTCTATCCCTAGAAAACTTTATTATGAATGGGAAACTACAATAAAAATTAAAATTAAAGATCATGAGTGCTATGCTTTGTGTGATTTGGGTGCTAGTGTTTCCACGATTCCAAAAACCTTGTGTGACTTGCTAGGATTCCGTGATTTTGATGATTGTTCTTTAAATTTGCACCTTGCGGATTCCACTATTAAGAAACCTATGGGAAGAATTAATGATGTTCTTATTGTTGCAAATAGGAACTATGTGCCCGTAGATTTCATTGTTCTTGATATAGATTGCAATCCTTCATGTCCGATTATTCTTGGTAGACCTTTCCTTACACGATTGGTGCAATTATTGATATGAAGGAAGGGAATATTAGATTCCAATTTCCGTTAAGGAAAGGCATGGAACACTTCCCTATAAAGAAAATTAAATTACCATATGAATCTATTATGAGAGCCACTTATGGATTGCCTACCAAAGATGGCAATACCTAGATCTATCTTCGCTTTTATGCCTAGCTAGGGGCGTAAAACGATAGCGCTTGTTGGGAGGCAACCCAATTTTATTTTTATTCCTTGCTTTTTGCTCCTGGTTATTAATAAATAATTTACCTAGCCTCTGTTTTGGTTGTGTTTTTTGTGTTTAATTAGTGTTTATGCCAAGTAGAACCGTTGGGAAGACTTGGGGAAAGTCTTTTTAATCTTGCTGTAAAAAACAGAAACTTTAGCGCTCACGAGAATTGTTGCCATTTTTATTTTGAAGGTGATATTTAGTTAATTATTTTTTCAGACGATTAATAGATAAATTCCTCACATCCAGAAATTTATTTTAGAATTTTTGGGGGTTCCAGAACTTGCGTTAGCTACAGATTACTACAGACTATTCTGTTTTTGACACATTCTGTTTTTCTTGTGTTGTTTGCTTATTTTGATGAATCTATGGCTAGTAAAAGAGTTTATAAACCATAGAGAAGTTGTAATACAGTAGGTTTAACACCAATATAAATAAATAACAAGTTCATTACAGTACCTTGAAGTGGTGTTTTGTTTTCTTTCGCTAACGGAGCTCGCGAGATTTTCTACTTTGAGTTTTGTGTTGTGAAGTTTTCAAGTTTTGGGTAAAGATTTGATGGATTATGGAACAAGGAGTGGCAAGAGCCTAAGCTTGGGGATGCCCATGGAACCTCGAGGTAAAATTCAAGGACACCAAGAAGCCTAAGCTTGGGGATGCCCTGGAAGGCATCCCCTCTTTTGTCTTCGTCTATCGGTAACTTTACTTGGAGCTATATTTTTATTCACCACATGATATGTGTTCTGCTTGGAGCATCTTGTATGATTTGAGTCTTTGATTTTTAGTTTAACACAATCATCCTTACTGTACACACCTTTTGAGAGAGACTCACATGATTTGAAATTTATTAGAATACTCTATGTGCTTCACTTATATCTTTTGAGCTATATAGTTTTTGCTCTAGTGCTTCACTTCTATCTTTTAGAGCATGGTGGTGGATTTGTTTTATAGAAACTATTGTTCTCTCATGCTTAACTTATATTATTTTGAGAGTACTTTAGAACAACATAGCAATAATAAAAACTTTCATATAAGTGCATTGAATACTATGAGAAGTTTGATACTTGATAATCGTTTTGAGATATGGAGATGGTGATATTAGAGTCATGCTAGTTGAGTAGTTGTGAATTTGAGAAATACTAGCATGCATGTATGGTGAACCATTATGTGATGAAGTCAGAGCATGATTTATTTATTGATTGTCTTCCTTATGAGTGGCGGTCGGGGACGAGCGATGGTCTTTTGCTACCAATCTACCCCCCTAGGAGCATGCGCTAATACTTTGTTTCGATAACTAATAGATTTTTGCAATAAGTATGTGAGTTCTTTATGACTAATGTTGAGTCCATGGATTATACGCACTCTCACCCTTCCACCATTGCTAGCCTCTCTAGTATCGTGCAACTTTTGCTGGTACCATAAACCCACCATATACCTTCCTCAAAACAGCCACCATACCTACCTATTATGGCATTTCCATAGCCATTCCGAGATATATTGCCATGCAACTTTCCACCATTCCGTTATTATGACACGCTTCATCATTGCCATATTGCTTGCATGATCATGTAGTCGACATCGTATTTGTGGCAAAGCCACCGTTCATAATTCTTCCATACATGTCACTCATGCATCATTGCACATCCCGGTACACCGTCGGAGGCATTCACATAGAGTCATATTTTGTTCTAAGTATTGAGTTGTAATTCTTGAGTTGTAAGTAAATAAAGTGTGATGATCATCATTATTAGAGCATTGTCCCAAGTGAGGAAAGAATGACGGAGACTATGATTTCCCCACAAGTCGGGATGAGACTCCGGACGAAAAAAAGAGAGAAAAGAGGCCAAAAAAAGAAAGAAGGCCCAAATAAAAAAATGAGAGAAAAAGAGAGAAGGGACAATGTTACTATCCTTTTTCCACACTTGTGCTTCAAAGTAGCACCATGTTCTTCATATAGAGAGTCTCCTATGATATCACTTCCATATACTAGTGGGAATTTTTCATTATAGAACTTGGCTTGTATATTCCAATGATGGGCTTCCTCAAAATGCCCTAGTTCTTCATGAGCAAGCAGTTGGATGCACACCCACTTAGTTTCTTTTGTTGAGCTTTCATATACTTATAGCTCTAGTGCATCCGTTGCATGGCAATCCCTACTCACTCACATTAATATATATTAATGGGCATCTCCGTAGCCCGTTGATACGCCTAGTTGATGTGAGACTATCTTCTCCCTTTTTGTCTTCTCCACAGCCACCATTCTATTCCACCATAGTGCTATATCCATGGCTCACGCTCACATATTGTGTGAAGATTGAAAAAGTTTGAGAACATCAAAAGTATGAAAGAATGGCTTGGCTTGTCATCGGGGTTGTGCATGATTGAAATATTTTGTGTGGTGAAGATAGAGCATAGCCAGACTATATGATTTTGTAGGGATAACTTTCTTTGGCCATGTTATTTTGAGAAGACATAATTGCTTAGTTAGTATGCTTGAAGTATTATTATTTTTATGTCAATATTAAACTTTTATCTTGAATCTTTCGGATCTGAACATTCATGCCACAATAAAGAAAAATTACATTGATAAATATGTTAGAAAGCATTCCACATCAAAAATTCTTGATTTATCATTTACCTACTCGAGGACGAGCGGGAATTAAGCTTGGGGATGCTTGATACGTCTCCAACGTATCTATAATTTTTGATTGCTCTATGCTATTATATTATCTATTTTGGATGTTAATGGGCTTTATTTTACACTTCTATATCATTTTTGGGACTAACCTACTAATCGGAGGCCCATCCCAAATTGCTGTTTTTTTTGCCTATTTTAGGGTTTCGAAGAAAAGGAATATCAAACGGAGTCCAAACGGAAAGAAACCTTCGGCAACGTGATTTTCCCAACAAACGTGATCCAGGAGACTTGGAGTGGCCGTCAAGAAACAAGGAAGGAAGGCACGAGGCAGGGGGCGCGCCTACCCCCCTGGGCGCGCCCTCCACCCTCGTGGGCCCTCCGTTGCTCCACCGACGTACTTATTCCTCCTATATATATATCCACGTGCCCCCAAACATCCAGGAGCACCATGAAAACCTAATTCCACCGCCGCAACCTTCTATACTCGAGAGATCCCATCTCGGGGCCTTTTTCGGAGCTCCGCCGGAGGGGGCATTGATCACGGAGGGCCTCTACATCAACTCCTTGGCCTCTCCGGTGATGTGTGAGTAGTTTACTTCAGACCTACGGGTCCATAGTTATTAGCTAGATGGCTTCTTTTCTCTCTTTGGATCTCAATACAAAGTTCTCCTTGATCTTCTTGGAGATCTATTCGATGTAATCTCCTTTTGCGGTGTGTTTGTCGACATCCGATGAATTATGGGTTTATGATCTAGATTATCTATGAATAATATTTGATCTTTCTCTGAATTCTTTTATGTATGATTGGTTTATCTTTGCAAGTCTCTTCGAATTATCAGTTTGGTTTGGCCTACTAGATTGATCTTTCTTGCCATGGGAGAAGTGCTTAGCTTTGGGTTCAATCTTGCGGTGTTCGATCCTAGTGACAGAAAGGGAACCGATTGTAGCGACCAGACCTCAAACAGTCTGATCTCTGTGCTCCGGTGTCATCCCTGGATCAGTAATGCTGACACCACACAGTACTTGGAGGATTTATAACAGAGTTGCCATCACACACTTATTACATCGCGTGTCTCAAGAGAGAACATAATACAATAAATATGGCTTAAGGCCATCTAATAACGATAACAACGGAAGGCTTGGAAGATAAGTGAGTCCATCAACTCCATCGGCATCACTGAGTATAGAACCACGACCTAAAACTCCTTAATCGTCGTCTGAAAAGTCTGCAACATTAACGTTGCAGCCCGAAACGGGTCAGCACATGGAATATGCTGGCAAGGTAACACATAGAGAGTAATGGAATGAAACAGCTATACTATATGCATATTTGGCTGGTGGAAAGCTCTATGGTTACAGTTTTGCGTAAAGCCAATTTTTCCCTACTACAAAGAAATAAATTATATTTACTATCATGGTAGTTGTTAAACATTGAGAATGGTTGACAGCATCCTCAATTCCAATTAAGCATCATCATTAACAAAACCCAACAAAATTTAATTTAGAGTAACATGTTGAGATTCACATGATAATCCAGGTACTAGATACTCAAGATGTCCATAACCGGGGACACGGCTAACCATGATTAGTTTATTACACTCTGCAGAGGTTTGCGCACTTTTCTCCACAAGACTCGATCGCCTCCGTTTGGTTTCTCGCACTACATGATGTTTGAGAAGACGGATGACCGAGACATAGTCTTTCAGAAGCGCTAGCACCTTACGATGGATAGACCGTTACACCTCATTTCCCCTACATATGCTAGTCTACCCTGTAAGAGTTCGCACGACTTAGTCAACTATGCCAGAGCCCATAATGGCTTGTGGCTGCACACGAAAGTTTCTAGTATGAATAATCTCATGATCCCTTTGAGCCTGGGTGGCGGTCCAAAAAGAAACAGGCAATCCTGGAATACCCAGGTACCTCAATCCACCCAGATGTGTGTTTAAGTTGCCACCTTAGATAAACCATTGATTTATAATACTCACATATGTCATGGATATCACTCACCCAATCCACGTCTACTAGCATAACATGGCACAGTAAGAAAACGTAGAAGTAACTCCCAAAGGTTTGGTAATAAACAGGTAATAGGTTCTACCTCAACTACTCCCCAAACCCACAATTTAATTGGATCCTAATCGTGCAATGTGTGAGGATTGATCTAATGCAATAAAACTGGATAGTAGAAAAGGTATGATCAAAGTGTTACTTGCCTTGCTGATGATCCGGGAAACCTAGCGATTCGAAGTAACAGGCGGCGCACTCCGGGTACTCTATCGCAAACAAACAAGCACATAATAAGTACTCATCTAATGCACAGGTAAAACTCGAATAAGAGATCTAACCAGAAAATTCAACTTAAGAACTCCGGTTTGCAAAAAGAATCAAATCAAACGAAGCAACAAAAGTCAAACGACGAAAGAAAACAACTTCGTTCTACTAAACTGGATCTAAGGCAATTTTTACAGTACAAAAACTTGTTTAAGTTGGTTAAACGGATAGAGGTTTTCGAGACGAAACTCCAGGCGCTTGAATCGCCTGATTCCGATAAACGAGCGAAAAGTTATACTAAAACAAAAATCGGATCTGAAATCGCGATCAGAAAAATCACGGATTTAATCTGAGAAAAAGAAAAACGATGAACGTTCGCTAGAACGAACGAACGAACGAACGCTCGCTAATTAAATAAATCGGAAAAACCGATCTATTTAAAAAAACCGAACCTAAAAAAACCGATGGTTTTTCGAAAAATAAAAAAACCAGTGCGGACTTCGAGGCGACCTCGGGCGGCGAGTCGGTGGCGGCGGCGCGGCGAGGCGGGGCGACGGCGGCGGGGTAGCGGCGGCGCGGCGCTCGGGGCGGCTAGGGTTCGGGGGCGCGGGCGGCTAGGCCTTGGTTGGCTCCCCCGGCTTATAAAGCCTAGCGGGCCGGAGTCCCGGTCGGACACGGCCCGTAGGTCGGTTCGTTTTTTTAAATATTTACGCATAGAAAAAAAGAAATACTAAACGGACTCCAAAAATCCCTAAATAAATTTTCCCGGGCTTCTAAAATCAAGCCGCACAAGGTGAACATTTATTTGGGGCCTAAATGCAATTTTGAAAAACGCACATTTTTCCTAAATTCAAATAAAATAACGAAAAACTCCGAAATAAAATCTTATTTGATTTTATTATTAAATCCTCAATATTTGTTTATTTTGGGAAAGTCATTTTATTCCCTCTCTCATATTTTTGTAATAGAAATAATTGACGATAAAATAATAAAAATCAAATGATCCTATTCTCAAAATTTGAGAAAACTCAAATATGAAAATAAAGAATTTCCCAACTCTCTCCGTGGGTCCTTGAGTTGCGTAGAAATTTCCAGGATCAACCAAAATGCAAAATAAAATATGATATGCATTGGTGATCTAATGTATAACATACCAAATTGAAAATTTGGGATGTTACAAACCTACCCCCCTTAAGATGAATCTCGCCCTCGAGATTCGGGTTGGCTAGAAAATAGGTGAGGGTGGTCCTTGAGCAAATATTCCTCTCGTTCCCAGGTGGCTTCATCCTCCGTGTGGTGGCTCCACTGAACTTTGCAAAACTTGATAACCTTGTTGCGAGTGACGCGGCTGGCAAACTCGAGAATCTTAATTGGTTTCTCCTCATAGGTCAAATTGTTATCCAACTAGATTGCTTCCAATGGCACTGTGTCTCTCAAGGGTATGTCAGCCATCTCCGCGTGGCACTTCTTCAACTGAGAAATGTGGAACACATCATGAACTCCTGATAATCCTTCGGGCAATTTCAACTTGTAGGCCACTTCTCCCATACGCTCCAAAACTCGATATGGTCCTACAAATCGTGGCGCTAACTTTCCTTTAACTCCAAAACGCTTTGTTCCAACTTTCCTTTAACTCCAAAACGCTTTGTTCCCCGAAGTGGAGATACTCGAAGATAAGCTCTATCTCCAACTTCGTAAACAGTCTCCTTGCATTTGGAATCTGCATAACTCTTCTGTCTGGACTGAGCTACCTTGAGTCTATCACGAATCAATTTCACCTTCTGTTCAGACTCTTTAATCAAATCAGGCCCAAACAACTGGCGGTCTCCAACTTCGTTCCATGACAACGGTGTCCTGCACCTCCTTCCGTACAAAGCTTTGAAAGGGGCCATCTTTAAACTGGTTTGGTAGCTGTTGTTGTAAGAGAACTCTGCATATGGCAAATTGTCGTCCCAACAAGATCCGTAATCCAGCGCACAAGCTCTTAGCATATCCTCCAAAATTTGATTGACTCTCTCGGTCTGTCCATCTGTCTGTGGATGAAAAGTTGTACTGAATTCTAGCCTGGTACCCAAAGTTTCATGCAACTGCTTCCAGAACTTTGAGGTAAACTGGGTTCCTCTATCTGATACAATACTCCTCGGAACTCCATGCAGACATACGATCCTGGTCATGTATATCTTTGCCAACTTAGCACTGGTGTAAGTGGTCTTTACCGGGATGAAATGAGCTACTTTTGTCAATCGATCGACTACAACCCAAATCGAGTCATAGCCTGAACGAGTCCTAGGTAATCCCGTGATAAAATCCATGCCTAACTTATCCCACTTCCATTCGGGTATCGGCAATGGTTGTAACAATCCTGCTGGCTTCTGATGCTCTGCCTTTACTCTCTGACATACATCACAAACTGCTACATACTCTGCAATATCCTTCTTCATTCCGGTCCACCAGAAAATATCCTTCAAATCCAAATACATCTTGGTATTTCCTGGGTGAATCGAATATGGTGAATCATGTGCCTCTTGCAGAATTAGCTTCCTAATCTCCGGGTCATTGGGCACATAAACACGGTCTTCAAACCATAGGGTGTCGTGCTCATCCTCACGAAATCCTTTAGCCTTTCCTTCTCTTATTTTCTCCTTTATAGTGGCAATCTCCTTGTCAGTCTTCTGAGCTTCTCTGATTCTATCCATCAAAGTTGACTGAATTTCCAATGCTGCTACATAGCCTCTCGGAACTATTTCCAAACATAGTTCACGAAGATTTTCTGCTAACTCCTTTGGTATTTCTTCCGTCATTAATGTATTGACACGGCTCTTACGGATTAATGCGTCAGCTACTACATTAGCCTTTCCGGGATGGTAATGCAATCTCACATCATAATCCTTGATGAGCTCCAACCATCTCCTTTGTTTGAGGTTTAACTCCTTCTGTGTGAAAATGTATTTCAAACTCTTATGGTCCGTGTACACCTCACAATGGTTTCCAATGAGGAAATGTCTCCATGTTTTTCAATGCATGCACTACGGCTGCTAATTCCAAATCATGCGTAGCATAATTCAACTCATGAGGTTTCAGTTGTCTTGGGGCATATGAAACAACTCTCCCTTCCTGCATAAGCACTGCTCCAAGTCCTCGACGTGAAGCGTCACAATACACCTCATAATCCTTGGTCTGGTCTGGCAAAATCAACACTGGTGAAGTAACCAAACGTTTCTTCAACTCCTGAAAACTAGCCTCACATTCTTCCGTCCATATGAACTTGGTATCTTTCTTCAACAACTCTGTCATAGGCTTCGCAATCTTTGAGAATTTCTCAATAAATCTCCGGTAGTATCCTGCGAGTCCAAGAAAACTCCGGATCTCTCCAACTGTGGTTGGTGCTTCCCACTTGGTCATGGTATCAACTTTAGTGGGATCTACTGATATACCTTCTCCGGATATAACGTGTCCGAGGAATCCTACTTCCTTCAACCAAAACTCACATTTGCTAAACTTGGCATATAATTGATGTTCTCTGAGCTTTCCAAGAACCAAACGCAAATGTTCCTTATGTTCCTCTTCATTCTTTGAGTAAACCAGGATATCATCAATGAACACCACGACGAACTTATCCAAGAACTCCATAAACACTTTGTTCATCATGTTCATAAAATAAGCAGGTGCGTTAGTCAGACCAAATGACATAACGGTATACTCATACAGCCCATACCTGGTGGTAAAGCTGTCTTAGGAATATCCTGTTCTCGAATCTTCAACTGGTGATACCCTGATCGTAGATCGATCTTGGAAAATACCTTAGCTCCTTGCAATCGATCAAACAGATCATTGATCATTGGTAGTGGGTACTTGTTCTTGATGGTTACTTCATTCAATCCTCGATAATCAACAACCATCATTAACGATCCATCCTTCTTCTCCACTAGAAGTACTGGCGATCCCCAAGGAGAAGAACTTGGGCGAATATATCCCTTATCCAGTAACTCCTTAATCTGCTTCTTAATTTCCACCAAATCCTTTGCAGGCATCCTGTATGGTCTCTTCGATATTGGCCCTGTGCCTGGCAATAGCTCAATCAAAAACTCAATGTCTCTATCCGGTGGCATGCCTGACAACTCTTCTGGAAATACATCAGGAAATCCCTTACCACTGGTACTTCCTCCTGCACAACTCCTGTTAAACAATTTACTTGAGTCCCTTTTGGCACATGCCGGGATACATACTTGATCCTTCTCCCTTCTGGGGTGGTAAGCAAAATTGACTTACTGGCGCAATCGATGTTTCCTCCATACCTCGACAGCCAATCCATACCCAGAATTTCATCCAATCCTTGTGATTCCAAAATGATCAAATCCGAGGGAAACACATGCCTACCTATACTCAATGGCACTTGAAAACATCCTTGGCTGGCCATATACTCTGCTCCCGGTGAGCTTACTGAAGGAAATATGCCCTAGAGGCAATAATAATGTTGTTATTTTATTTCCTTATATCATGATAAATGTTTATTATTCATGCTAGAATTGTATTATCCGGAAACATAATACTTGTGTGAATACATAGACAAACTAAACGTCACTAGTATGCCTCTACTTGACTAGCTCATTAATCAAAGATGGTTATGTTTCCTAACCATAGACATGTGTTGTCATTTGATTAACGGGATCACATTATTAGGAGAATGATGTGATTGACATGACCCATTCCATTAGCTTAGCACCCGATCGTTTAGTGTGTTGCTATTGCTTTCTTCATGACTTATACATGTTCCTATGACTACGAGATTATGCAACTCCCGTTTGCCAGAGGAACACTTTGTGTGCTACCAAACGTCACAACGTAACTGGGTGATTATAAAGGAGCTCTACAGGTGTCTCCAAAGGTACATGTTGGGTTGGCGTATTTCGAGATTAGGATTTGTCACTCCGATTGTCGAAGAGGTATCTCTGGGCCCTCTCGATAATGCACATCACATAAGCCTTGCAAGCATTGCAACTGATGAGTTAGTTGCGAGATAATGTATTACGAAATGAGTAAAGAGACTTGCTGGTAACGAGATTGAACTAGGTATTGAGATACCGACGATCGAATCTCAGGCAAGTAACATACCGATGACAAAGGGAACAACGTATATTGTTATGCGGTCTGACCGATAAAGATCTTCGTAGAATATGTAGGAGCCAATATGAGCATCCAGGTTCCGCTATTGGTTATTGACCGGAGACGTGTCTCGGTCATGTCTACATTGTTCTCGAACCCGTAGGGTCCGCATGCTTAAGGTTTCGATGACAATTATATTATGAGTTTATGAGTTTTGATGTACCAAAGTTAGTTTGGAGTCCCGGATGTGATCACGGACATAACGAGGAGTCTCAAAATGGTCGAGACATAAAGATTGATATATTGGACGGCTATATTCGGACACCGGAAGTGTTCCGGGTGATTTCGGAGAAAACCGGAGAGCCGGAGGGTTACCGGAACCCTACCGGGAGAAGTAATGAGCCATATGGGCCTTAGTGGAGAGAGAGAGGGGCAGCCAGGGTGGGCCGCACACCTCCTTCCCTCTGGTCCGAATTGGACTAGGAGAGGAGGGGCGGCGCCCCCCTTTCCTTCTCCCTCCCCACTTCCTTCCCCCTCCTAGTAGGAGTCCTACTCCTACTAGGAGGAGGACTCCTCCTTGGCGCGCCTATAGGGCCGGCCGGCCTCCTCCCCTTGCTCCTTTATATACGGGGGCAGGGGGCACCCCTAGACACACAAGTTGATCCACGTGATCATATTCTTAGCCGTGTGCGGTGCCCCCTTCCACCATAATCCTCGATAATATTATAGCGGTGCTTAGGCGAAGCCCTGCGACGGTAGTACATCAAGATCGTCACCATGCCGTCGTGCTGACGGAACTCTTCCCCGACACTTTGCTGGATCGGAGTCCGGGGATCGTCATCGAGCTGAACGTGTGCTAAAACTCGGAGCTGCCGTAGTTTCGGTGCTTGATCGGTCGGGCCGTGAAGACGTACGACTACATCAACCGCGTTGTGCTAACGCTTCCGCTGTCGGTCTACGAGGGTACGTAGATCACACTCTCCCCTCTCGTTGCTATGCATCACCATGATCTTGCATGTGCGTAGGAATTTTTTTGAAATTACTACGTTCCCCAACAGTGGCATCCGAGCCTAGGTTTTATGTGTTAATGTTATATGCATGAGTAGAACACAAGTGAGTTGTGGGCGATATAAGTCATACTGCTTACCAGCATGTCATACTTTGGTTCGGCGGTATTGTTGGACGAAGCGGCCCGGACCGACATTACGCGTATGCTTACGCGAGACCGGTTCTGCCGATGTGCTTTGCACAAAGGTGGCTAGCGGGTGACAGTTTCTCCAACTTTAGTTGAACCGAGTGTGGCTACGCCCGGTACTTGCGAAGGTTAAAACAGCACCAACTTGACAAACTATAGTTGTGGTTTTGATGCGTAGGTAAGATTGGTTCTTGCTTAAGCCCGTAGCAGCCACGTAAAACTCGCAACAACAAAGTAGAGGACGTCTAACTTGTTTTTGCAGGGCATGTTGTGATGTGATAGGGTCAAGACATGATGCTAAAATTTTATTGTATGAGATGATCATGTTTTGTAACCAAGTTATCGGCAACTGGCAGGAGCCATATGGTTGTCGCTTTATTGTATGCAATGCAATTGCGCTGTAATGCTTTACTTTATCACTAAGTGGAAGCATAAGATTGGTGAGACGACAACGATGCTACGATGGTGATCAAGGTGTCCCGCCGGTGACGATGGCGATCACCACGGTGCTTCGAAGATGGAGACCACAAGCACAAGATGATGATGGCCATATCATATCACTTATATTGATTGCATGTGATGTTTATCTTTTATGCATCTTATCTTGCTTTGATTGACGGTAGCATTTTAAGATGATCTCTCACTAATTATCAAGAAGTGTTCTCCCTGAGTATGCACCGTTGTGAAAGTTCTTCGTGCTGAGACACCACGTGATGATCGAGTGTGATAGGCTCTACGTTCAAATACAACGGGTGCAAAACAGTTGCACACGCAGAATACTCAGGTTATACTTGACGAGCCAAGCATATACAGACATGGCCTCGGAACACGGAGACCGAAAGGTCGAGCGTGAATCATATAATAGATATGATCAACATAGTGATGTTCACCAATGGAACTACTCCATCTCACGTGATGATCGGACATGGTTTAATTGATTTGGATCACGTAATCACTTAGAGGATTAGAGGGATGTCTATCTAAGTGGGAGTTCTTTAGTAATATGATTAATTGAACCTAAATTTATCATGAACTTAGTACTTGATAGTATCTTGCTTGTTTATGTTTGATTGTAGATAGATGGCCCGTGTTGTTGTTTCGTTGAATTTTAATGCGTTCCTTGAGAAAGCAAAGTTGAAAGATGATGGTAGCAATTACACGGACCGGGTCCGTAACTTGAGGATTATCCTCATTGTTGCACAGAAGAATTACATCCTGGAAGCACCGCCGGGTGCCAGGCCTGCTATTGGAGCAACACCAGATGTTATGAATATCTGGCAGAGCAAAGCTGATGACTACTCGATAGTTCAGTGTGCCATGCTTTACGGCTTAGAATCGGGACTTCAACGACGTTTTGAACGTCATGGAGCATATGAGATGTTCCAGGAGTTGAAGTTAATATTTCAAGCAAATGCCTGGATTGAGAGATATGAAGTCTCCAATAAGTTCTATAGCTGCAAGATGGAGGAGAATAGTTCTGTCAGTGAGCATATACTCAAAATGTCTGGGTATAATAATCACTTGATTCAATTGGGAGTTAATCTTCCAGATGATTGCGTCATTGACAAAATTCTCCAATCACTGCCACCAAGCTACAAGAGCTTCGTGATGAACTATAATATGCAAGGGATGAATAAGACTATTCCCGAGCTCTTCGCAATGCTGAAAGCTGCGGAGGTAGAAATCAAGAAGGAGCATCAAGTGTTGATGGTCAACAAGACCACTAGTTTCAAGAAAAAGGGCAAAGGTAAGAAGAAGGGGAACTTCAAAAAGAACAGCAAGCAAGTTGCTACTCAAGAGAAGAAACCCAAACCTGGACCTAAGCCTGAAACTAAGTGCTTCTACTGCAAGCAGACTGGTCACTGGAAGCGGAACTGCCCCAAGTATTTGGCGGATAAGAAGGATGGCAAGGTGAACAAAGGTATATGTGATATACATGTTATTGATGTGTACCTTACTAATGCTCGCAGTAGCACCTGGGTATTTGATACTGGTTCTGTTGCTAACATTTGCAACTCGAAACAGGGAATACGGATTAAGCGAAGATTGGCTAAGGACGAGGTGATGATGCGCGTGGGAAATGGTTCCAAAGTCGATGTGATCGCGGTCGGCACGCTACCTCTACATCTACCTTCGGGATTAGTATTAGACCTAAATAATTGTTATTTGGTGCCAGCGTTAAGCATGAACATTATATCTGGATCTTGTTTGATACGAGATGGTTATTCATTTAAATCAGAGAATAATGGTTGTTCTATTTATATGAGTAATATCTTTTATGGTCATGCACCCTTAAAGAGTGGTCTATTCTTATTAAATCTCGATAGTAGTGACACACATATTCATAATGTTGAAGCCAAAAGATGCAGAGTTGATAATGATAGTGCAACTTATTTGTGGGACTGCCGTTTGGGTCATATCGGTGTAAAGACATGAAGAAACTCCATACTGATGGGCTTTTGGAACCATTTCATTATGAATCGCTTGGTACTTGCGAACCGTGCCTTATGGGTAAGATGACAAAAACACCGTTCTCCGGTACTATGGAGAGAGCAACAGATTTGTTGGAAATCATACATAGAGATGTATGTGGTCCGATGAATATTGAGGCTCATGGCGGATATCGTTATTTTCTCACCTTCACAGATGACTTAAGCAGATATGGGTATATCTACTTAATGAAACATAAGTCTGAAACGTTTGAAAAGTTCAAAGAATTTCAGAGTGAAGTTGAAAATCATCGTAACAAGAAAATAAAATTCCTACGATCTGATCGTGGAGGAGAATATTTGAGTTACGAGTTTGATGTACATTTGAAACAATGCGGAATAGTTTCGCAACTCACGCCACCCGGAACACCACAACGTAATGGTGTGTCCGAACGTATCGTACTTTACTTGATATGGTGCGATCTATGATGTCTCTTACTGATTTACCGCTATCGTTTTGGGGTTATGCTCTAGAGACGGCCGCATTCACGTTAAATAGGGCACCATAAAAATCCGTTGAGACGACGCCTTATGACTTGTGGTTTGGAAAGAAACCAAAGTTGTCGTTTCTAAAAGTTTGGGGTTGCGATGCTTATGTGAAAAAGCTTCAACCTGATAAGCTCGAACCCAAATCGGAGAAATGTGTCTTCATAGGATATCCAAAGGAAACTATTGGATACAACTTCTATCACAGATCCGAAGGCAAAACTTTTGTTGCTAAATTCGGAAACTTTCTAGAGAAGGAGTTTTTCTCGAAAGAAGTGAGTGGGAGGAAAGTAGAACTTGATGAGGTAATTGTACCTGCTCCCTTATCGGAAAGTAGTACATCACAGAAACCAGTTTCTGTGACACCTACACCAATTAGTGAGGAAGCTAATGATGATGATCATGAAACTTCAGAACAAGATACTACTGAACCTGTAGATCAACCAGAGTAAGATCCGCACCAGAGTGGTACGGTAATACTGTTCTAGAAGTCATGCTACTAGAGCATGATGAACCTACGAACTATGGAGAAGCGATGGTGAGCCCAGATTCCGCAAAATGGCTTGAAGCCATGAAATCTGAGATGGGATCCATGTATGAGAACAAAGTATGGACTTTGGTTGACTTGCCCAATGATCGGCAAGCAATTGAGAATAAATGGATCTTTAAGAAGAAGACTGACGCTGATGGTAATGTTACTGTCTACAAAGCTCGACTTGTCGCAAAAGGTTTTCGACAAGTTCAAGGGATTGACTATGATGAGACCTTCTCACCCGTAGCGATGCTTAAGTCTGTCCGAATCATGTTAGCAATTGCCGCATTTTATGATTATGAAATTTGGCAGATGGATGTCAAAACTGCATTCCTGAATGGATTTCTGGAAGAAGAGTTGTATATGATGCAACCGGAAGGTTTTGTCGATCCAAAGGGAGCTAACAAAGTGTGCAAGCTCCAGCGATCCATTTATGGACTAGTGCAAGCCTCTCGGAGTTGGAATAAACGCTTTGATAGTGTGATCAAAGCATTTGGTTTTGTACAGACTTTTGGAGAAGCCTGTATTTACAAGAAAGTGAGTGGGAGCTCTGTAGCATTTCTGATATTATATGTAGATGACATATTACTAATCGGAAATGATATAGAATTTCTGGATATCATAAAGGGATACTTGAATAAGAGTTTTTCAATGAAAGACCTCGGTGAAGCTGCTTACATATTGGGCATTAAGATCTATAGAGACAGATCAAGACGCTTAATTGGACTTTCACAAAGCACATACCTTGACAAAGTTTTGAAAAAGTTCAAAATGGATCAAGCAAAGAAAGGATTCTTGCCTGTGTTACAAGGTGTGAAATTGTGTAAGACTCAATGCCCGACCAATGCAGAAGATAGAGGGAAAATGAAAGATGTTCCCTATGCTTCAGCCATAGGCTCTATCATGTATGCAATGCTGTGTACCAGACCTGATGTGTGTCTTGCTATAAGTCTAGCAGGGAGATACCAAAGTAATCCAGGAGTGGATCACTGGACAGCGGTCAAGAACATCCTGAAATACCTGAAAAGGACTAAGGATATGTTTCTCATATATGGAGGTGACAAAGAGCTCATCATAAATGGTTACGTTGATGCAAGCTTTGACACTGATCCGGACGATTCTAAATCGCAAACCGGATACGTGTTTACATTAAACGGTGGAGCTGTCAGTTGGTGCAGTTCTAAACAAAGCGTTGTGGCGGGATCTACATGTGAAGCGGAGTACATAGCTGCTTCGGAAGCAGCAAACGAAGGAGTCTGGATGAAGGAGTTCATATCCGATTTAGGTGTCATACCTAGTGTATCGGGTCCAATGAAAATCTTTTGTGACAATACTGGTGCAATTGCCTTGGCAAAGGAATCCAGATTTCACAAGAGAATCAAGCACATCAAGAGACGCTTCAATTCCATCCGGGATCTAGTCCAGGTGGGAGACATAGAGATTTGCAAGATACATACGGATCTGAATGTTGCAGACCCGTTGACTAAGCCTCTTCCACGAGCAAAACATGATCAGCACCAAAGCTCCATGGGTGTTAGAATCATTACTGTGTAATCTAGATTATTGACTCTAGTGCAAGTGGGAGACTGAAGGAAATATGCCCGAGAGGCAATAATAATGTTATTATTTTATTTCCTTATATCATGATAAATGTTTATTATTCATGCTAGAATTGTATTATCCGAAAACATAATACTTGTGTGAATACATAGACAAACTAAACGTCACTAGTATGCCTCTACTCGACTAGCTCGTTAATCAAAGATGGTTATGTTTCCTAACCATAGACATGTGTTGTCATTTGATTAACGGGATCACATTATTAGGAGAATGATGTGATTGACATGACCCATTCCATTAGCTTAGCACCCGATCGTTTAGTGTGTTGCTATTGCTTTCCTCATGACTTATACATGTTCCTATGACTACGAGATTATGCAACTCCCGTTTGCCGGAGGAACACTTTGTGTGCTACCAAACGTCACAACGTAACTGGGTGATTATAAAGGAGCTCTACAGGTGTCTCCAAAGGTACATGTTGGGTTGGCGTATTTCGAGATTAGGATTTGTCACTCCGATTGTCGGAGAGGTATCTCTGGGCCCTCTCGGTAATGCACATCACATAAGCCTTGCAAGCATTGCAACTGATGAGTTAGTTGCGAGATAATGTATTACGAAACGAGTAAAGAGACTTGCTGGTAACGAGATTGAACTAGGTATTGAGATACCGACGATCGAATCTCGGGCAAGTAACATACCGATGACAAAGGGAACAACGTATGTTGTTATGCGGTCTGACCGATAAAGATCTTCGTAGAATATGTAGGAGCCAATATGAGCATCCAGGTTCCGCTATTGGTTATTGACCGGAGACGTGTCTCGGTCATGTCTACATTGTTCTCGAATCCGTAGGGTCCGCACTCTTAACGTTCGGTGACGATCAGTATTATGAGTTTATGTGTTTTGATGAACTGAAGGTAGTTCGGAGTCCCGGATGTGATCACGGACATAACGAGGAGTCTCGAAATGGTCGAGACATAAATATTGATATATTGGACGGCTATATTCGGACACCGGAAGTGTTCCGGGTGATTTCGGAGAAAACCGGAGAGCTGGAGGGTTACCGGAACCCTACCGGGAGAAGTAATGGGCCATATGGGCCTTAGTGGAGAGAGAGAGGGGCAGCCAGGGTGGGCCGTGCGCCTCCTCCCCCCTGGTCTGAATTGGACTAGGAGAGGGGGGCGGCGCCCCCCTTTCCTTCTCCCTCCCCACTTCCTTCCCCCTCCTAGTAGGAGTCCTACTCCTACTAGGAGGAGGACTCCTCCTTGGCACGCCTATAGGGCTGGCCGGCCTCCTCCCCTTGCTCCTTTATATACGAGGGCAGGGGGCACCCCTAGACACACAAGTTGATCCACGTGATCATATTCTTAGCCGTGTGCGGTGCCCCCTTCCACCATAATCCTCGATAATATTGTAGCGGTGCTTAGGCGAAGCCCTGCAACGGTAGTACATCAAGATCGTCACCAAACCATCGTGCTAATGGAACTCTTCCCCGACACTTTGCTGGATCGGAGTCCGGGGATCGTCATCGAGCTGAACGTGTGCTAAAACTCGGAGGTGCCGTAGTTTCGGTGCTTGATCAGTCGGGCCGTGAAGACGTACGACTACATCAACTGCGTTGTGCTAACGCTTCCGCTGTCGGTTTACGAGGGTACATAGATCACACTCTCCCCTCTCATTGCTATGCGTCACCATGATCTTGCGTGTGCGTAGGATTTTTTTTGAAATTACTACGTTCCCCAACACTTACTAGCACAGGTGTTCTAAGAACCTTAGTGGGCAGGTTATACTTATCCACAAATCCCCTTGATATGTATGAATGCGATGCACCAGTATCAAAAAGAACGAGTGCAGTAAATGACTTAACCAAAAACTTACTGATTACGGCATCCAGCTGCTCTTCAACCTCCTCCACGTTAACGTGGTTCACCTGTCCCCTGTTGAAAGGGTTCGGCTTCTTCCCGGAACTTCCATTGCCATTTTGGCCTTCAGGACATTCATTGGCATAATGTCCGGTCTTCTGACACTTAAAGCAAGTGACTTGGCTCAGGTCCTTCTTGGCTGGGGTTGATGGGTTGGTGCGATTCTTGCCATTGCTTCCTCCATTGCCATTACCATTCTTGGTGCCATTGTGATTGTGCGAGCTACCTCCTCCATGGGTATGCTGAAAATGTCCTCCCGGTCTAGGGGTAAAACGTGGCTTCTGCTGAGCTCCTGAATTGTACTTTCCTTGTCCATACTTCCTCTTGCGGCTCTCAATTTGCTGCTGCTTGCCTTCAATCATAAGAGCATGGTCTACCAACTCCTGGTAGTTGTTGAAGGTTGCTACCATCAACTGCATGCTCAACTCATCATTCAGTCCTTCCAAAAACTTCTCCTGCTTAGCTGCGTCCGTAGCAACGTCATCTGGGGCATAACGTGCTAATTTACTAAAGTCCTCCACTGTTGGAAATATGCCCTAGAGGCAATAATAAATTGATTATTATTATATTTCCTTGTTCATGATAATCGTTTATTATCCATGCTAGAATTGTATTGATAGGAAACTCAGATACATGTGTGGATACATAGACAACACCATGTCCCTAGTAAGCCTCTAGTTGACTAGCTCATTGATCAATAGATGGTTACGGTTTCCTGACCATGGACATTGGATGTCATTGATGACGGGATCACATCATTAGGAGAATGATGTGATGGACAAGACCCAATCCTAAGCATAGCACAAGATCGTGTAGTTCGCATGCTAAAGATTTTCTAATGTCAAGTATAATTTCCTTAGACCATGAGATTGTGCAACTCCCGGATACCGTAGGAATACTTTGGGTGTGCCAAACGTCACAACGCAACTGGGTGGCTATAAAGGTGCACTACGGGTATCTCCGAAAGTGTCTGTTGGGTTGGCACGAATTGAGACTGGGATTTGTCACTCCGTGTGACGGAGAGGTATCTCTGGGCCCACTCAGTAGGACATCATCATAATGTGCACAATGTGATCAAGGAGTTGATCATGGGATGATGTGTTACAGAACGAGTAAAGAGACTTGCCGGTAACGAGATTGAACAAGGTATCGGGATACCGACGATCGAATCTCGGGCAAGTACAATACCACTAGACGAAGGGAATTGTATACGGGATTGATCAAATCCTCGACATCGTGGTTCATCCGATGAGATCATCGTGGAACATGTGGCAACCAACATGGGTATCCAGATCCCGCTGTTGGTTATTAACCGGAGAACGTCTCGGTCATGTCTGCATGGTTCCCGAACCCGTAGGGTCTACACACTTAAGGTTCGATGATGCTAGGGTTATAAAGGGAGTTTGTATGTGGTTACCGAATGTTGTTCGGAGTCCCGGATGAGATTCCGGACGTCACGAGGAGTTCCGGAATGGTCCGGAGGTAAAGATTTATATATGGGAAGTCCTGTTTTGGTCACCGAAAAAGTTTCGGGTTTTACCGGTAGTGTACCGGGACCACCGGAGGGCTCCGGGGGTCCACCAAGTGGGGCCACCAGCCCCGGAGGGCTGCATTGGCCAAGTGTGGGAGGGGACCAGCCCCAGGTGGGCTGGTGCGCCCCCCCCCACCAAGGCCTAGGGCGCAAGGGAGAGGGAAGGGGGGCAAACCCTAGGGCAGATGGGCCCTAAGGCCCACCCCAGGTGCGCCTCCCCTCTCTCCCCCCTTGGCCGCCCCCCCTAGATGGGATCTAGGGCTGGCCGCCACCCCTAGGGGTGGAAACCTAGGTGGGGGCGCAGCCCCTCCCCTCCCCTATATATACTTGAGGTTTTGGGCTGCCAGATATATGAATTCTTCCCCCTGGCGCAGCCCTACCTCTCTCCTCCTCGTCTCTTGCGGTGCTTGGCGAAGCACTACTGGAGTACCACGTTCCTCCACCACCACCACGCCGTTGTGCTGCTGCTGGATGGAGTCTTCCTCAACCTCTCCCTCTCTCCTTGCTGGATCAAGGCATGGGAGACGTCATCGGGCTGTACATGTGTTGAACGCGGAGGTGCCGTCCGTTCGGCACTAGGATCTCCGGTGATTTGGATCACGATGAGTACGACTCCTTCAAGCCCGTTCTCTTGAACGCTACCGCATAGCGATCTACAAGGGTATGTAGATGCACTCTCCTTCCCCTCGTTGTTGGTTTCTCCATAGATAGATCTTGGTGACACGTAGGAAAATTTTGAATTTCTGCTACGTTCCCCAACAGTGGCATCATGAGCTAGGTCTATTGCGTAGATTCAATGCACGAGTAGAACACAAAGTGGTTGTGGCCGTTGATTTTGTTCAATATGCTTACTGTTACTAGTCCAATCTTGTTTCGACGGCATCGTGGGATGAAGCGGCCCGGACCAACCTTACACGTACGCTTACGTGAGACCGGTTCCACCGACTGACATGCACTAGTTGCATAAGGTGTCTGGCGGGTGTCTGTCTCTCCCACTTGAGTCAGAACGGATTCGATGAAAAGGGTCCTTATGAAGGGTAAATAGCAATTGGCATATCACGTTGTGGTTTTGCGTAGGTAAGAAACGTTCTTGCTAGAAACCCATATCAGCCACGTAAAACAAGCAAACAACAATTAGAGGACGTCTAACTTGTTTTTGCAGGGTATGCTATGTGATGTGGTATGGCCAAAGGATGTGATGAATGATATATGTGATGTATGAGATTGATCATGTTCTTGTAATAGGAATCACGACTTACATGTCGATGAGTATGACAACCGGCAGGAGCCATAGGAGTTGTCTTTATTTATTGTATGACCTGCGTGTCATTGAACAACGCCATCTAATTACTTTACTTTATTGCTAACCGGTAGCCATAGTAGTAGAAGTAATAGTTGGCGAGCAACTTCATGGAGACACGATGATGGAGATCATGATGATGGAGATCATGGTGTCATGCCGGTGACAAGATGATCATGGAGCCCCAATATGGAGATCAAAGGAGCTATATGATATTGGCCATATCATGTCACTATTATTTGATTGCATGTGATGTTTATCATGTTTTTGCATCTTGTTTACTTAGAACGATGGTAGTAAATAAGATGATCCCTCATAATAATTTCAAGAAAGTGTTCCCCCTAACTGTGCACCGTTGCGACAGTTCGTTGTTTCGAAGCACCACGTGATGATCGGGCGTGATAGATTCTAACGTTCACATACAACGGGTGTAAGACAGATTTACACACGCGAAACACTTAGGTTGACTTGACGAGCCTAGCATGTACAAACATGGCCTCAGAACACAAGACACCGAAAGGTCGAGCATGAGTCGTATGGTAGATACGATCAACATGAAGATGTTCACCGATGATGACTAGTCCGTCTCACGTGATGATCAGACACGGCCTAGTTGACTCGGATCATGTAATCACTTATATGACTAGAGGGATGTCTATCTGAGTGGGAGTTCATAAGATGAACTTAATTATCCTGAACATAGTCAAAAGGTCTTCGCAAATTATGTCGTAGCTCGCGCTTCAGTTCTACTGTTTAGATATGTTCCTAGAGAAAATTTAGTTGAAAGTTGAT
The DNA here is from genome assembly GCF_002162155.2 of Triticum dicoccoides. Taxonomy (NCBI): domain Eukaryota; kingdom Viridiplantae; phylum Streptophyta; class Magnoliopsida; order Poales; family Poaceae; genus Triticum; species Triticum dicoccoides. The sequence continues at coordinate 325,329,661 of NC_041388.1, forward strand.
AGTAGCAATTATGCGGACTAGGTCCGTAAACTGAGGATTGTCCTCATTGCTTCATAGAAGGCTTATGTCCTTAATGCACCGCTCAGTGTGCTGAACCTCGAACGTCGTCTGTGGATGTTGCGAACATCTGACATACACATTTTGATAACTACATGATAGTTCAGTTAAACGGTTTAGAGTTGAGGCACCGAAGACGTTTTTAAACGTCGCGAAACATATGAGATGTTTCGAGGGCTGAAATTGGGATTTCAGGCTCATGCCCACGTCAAGAGGTATAAGACCTCCGACGATTTTCTTAGCCTGCAAACTAAGGGAGAAAAGCTCAATTGTTGAGCTTGTGCTCAGATTGTTTGAGTACAACAATCATTTGAATCGAGTGGGAGTTGATCTTCCAGATGAGACAGTGATGTTTCTCCGAACGCATTACCACCAAGCTACTAGAGCTTCGTGATGAACTATAATATATCAGGGACATATATGATGATCCTTGAGATATTCGCGATGTTTGACACCACAAAAGTAGAAATCAAGAAGGAGCATCAATTGTTGATGGTTGGTGAAACCACTAGTTTCAAGAAGGGCAAGGGCAAAAAGTGGATACTTCATGAAACGGCAAATCAGCTGCTGTTCTAGTGAAGAAACCCAAAGTTGAACCCAAACCCGAGACTAAGTGCTTCTGTAATAAGGGGAACAGCCACTGGAGCAGAATTACCCTAGATACTTGGTAGATGAGAAGGCTGGCAAGGTCGGTAGAAGTATATTGGATATACATATTGTTAATGTGTACTTTACTAGTACTCCTAGTAGCACCAGGGTATTAGATACCGGTTTGGTTACTAAGTGTTAGTAACTCGAAACAAAAGGCTACGGAATAAACGGAGACTAGCTAAAAGGTGAGATGACGATATGTGTTGGAAGTATTTCCAAGGTTGTGCTGCTGCTGGATGGAGTCTTCCTCAACCTCTCCCTCTCTCCTTGCTGGATCAAGGTATGGGAGACGTCACCGTGATGTACATGTGTTGAACGAGGAGGTGCCGTCCGTTCGGCACTAGGATCTCCGGTGATTTGGATCACGACGAGTACGACTCCTTCAACCCCGTTCTCTTGAACGCTTCCACATAGCAATCTACAAGGGTATGTAGATGCACTCTCCTTCCCCTCGTTGCTAGTTTCTCCATAGATAGATCTTGGTGACACGTAGGAAAATTTTGAATTTCTGCTATGTTCCCCAACATCCACATACTAGCCAACTGTCCGTCCTTCCTGGCGCAAGTTGTGAAACTCACGCTTCTTCATGGCCATAGCTCATGCTGAAACATGGGCAGTACAAAAGGCCTGTTGAAACTGGTCCCATGTGACAGTGTCGACAGGGAAAGTGGCTGTGAAATTCTCCCACCATGATGCTGCGGGTCCTTCAAGCTAATGTGCGGCAAACTTCACCTTCTCCGCATCTGTGCATCCTGCTGTGGTCAACTCTCTAGCTGTCTTGCGGAGCCAATCATCTGCTACTATCGGCTCGGTGCTACTGGAAAACACCGGCGGATTCAGCCTAAGAAAACGGGCTAAGTGATCAACAGGTGGTGGTGGTGGTGGTGGGTTGTTGTTGTTGTTCCCCTGATTCTGATTCTGGACTAGCAACTGCATCAATGTGTTCTGCTGCTGGATCAACTGGGTGAGCTCCGGTGGAAAGGTAAATCCGGGGTCACATCTCGGAGGCATTTGAGGGTTTAGAAAAGATGAGATGTAATAATAGAGGGGGTCTAAAGAGAAAACACTACCCATATGCACATGAGGCAAAAGCAAACAATTCACTTCATTCAATCACACAAGGGCATACAATCTATCTAACTATCACAAAAGTGCTCGGACTACTGTATTTACACGGTGGACTACTACTACTGATGAGGTGGTCTACTAGAAATATTCTTCGGTTGCAGACTACATGATATCTGCTCCGGCTTCATCAACATAGTCATCATCGCTATCATCTGGATCCGAGTCGGTGCCGTCGATGATGATGTAGTCTTCCGGGCGAATCTCCTTGGGTTCTTCGTCTTTATCTACTGGTGTAGGGCCTCCCATAAATATCCCGATCTTCTTGATCAGATCGTCATTCTTCTCCACCAATACTTCAATTTCTTCTTCATAATCTTCACGTGTAGCCTTGAGTTCTTCCTCCAGTTCCTTGATTCTTGTCTTAGCCTTCTTCAGATCTATCATGTCAGCGCACATCTAGTTCTCCTGTCGTCGAATGTGCTGGTTTAATTCCTGGATAAAAGCTGCAATTGATCTATCTTTTCTGGTGTTGATCATCTCCCAGTGCTCATCTCGGCGCCCACAAATCTGGTAGACAGTATCCTTGAGATCATTGTGGTAGACTTCTCCAATGCGTCCCATGGCGATGTGAGCTGCCATGCTCTTTCCTAGACTCCAAGTTGGTGCATCAAAAGAAAACTCTATGGGCTCAGTAACTGGCATGAACGTCCTTCCTGGAACTTGAACTTGAATCATCCAGTGCTCTTCTTCAGGTAAAGTGGCGTTGTAGGTTCCGGTGAAGCTTGGTACTCCTATGTTCAGGTATCTAGTGACTTCCTTCAAGTGACGTCCAAAGGGTGTATCTTCATCTGGTTGCGTGAACTTGTTCCTTGCATCCGCCATCCTAAAGAGTAGAAAAGATGAGAGGTCAGAAGAGAAGAGGGTGAATAGTGATCTAGGTCTTTAGCTTAGTGGTCGTGTCCTACAGTCAGCGTGTGCTCTGATACCATCTCTGTAGCGACCAGACCTCAAACAGTCTGATCTCTGTGCTCCAGTGTCATCCCTGGATCAGTAATGCTGACACCACACAGTACTCGGAGGATTTATAACAGAGTTGCAATCACACACTTATTACATCACGTGTCTCAAGAGAGAACATAATACAATAAATATGGATTAAGGCCATCTAATAACGATAACAGCGGAAGGCTTGGAAGATAAGTGAGTCCATCAACTCCATCGGCATCACTGAGTATAGAACCACGACCTAAAACTCCTTAATCGTCATCTGAAAAGTCTGCAACATTAACGTTGCAGCCCGAAACGGGTCAGCACATGGAATATGCTGGCAAGGTAACACATAGAGAGTAATGGAATGAACCAGCTATACTATATGCATATTTGGCTGGTGGAAAGCTCTATGGTTACAGTTTTGCGTAAAGCCAATTTTTCCCTACTACAAAGGAATAAATTGTATTTACTATCATGGTAGTTGTTAAACATTGAGAATGGTTGACAACATCCTCAATCCCAATTAAGCATCATCATTAACAAAACCCAACAAAATTTAATTTAGAGTAACATGTTGAGATTCACATGATAATCCTGGTACTAGATACTCAAGATGTCCATAACCGGGGACACGACTAACCATGATTAGTTTATTACACTCTGCAGAGGTTTGCGCACTTTTCCCCACAAGACTCGATCGCCTTCGTTTGGTTTCTCGCACTACATGATGTTTAAGAAGACGGATGACCGAGACATAGTCTTTCAGAAGCGCTAGCACCTTACGATGGATAGACCGTTACACCTACTTTCCCCTACATCTGCTAGTCTACCCTGTAAGAGTTCACACGACTTAGTCAACTATGCCAGAGCCCATAATGGCTTGTGGCTACACACGGAAGTTTCTAGTATGAATAATCTCATGATCCCTTTGAGCCTGGGTGGCGGTCCAAAAAGAAATATGCAATCCTGGAATACCCAGGTACCTCAATCCACCCAGATGTGTGTTTAAGTTGCCACCTTAGATAAACCATTAATTTATAATACTCACATCTGTCATGGATATCACTCACCCAATCCACGTCTACTAGCATAGCATGGCACAGTAAGCAAATGTAGAAGTAACTCCCAAAGGTTTGGTAATAAATAGGTAATAGGTTCTACCTCAACTACTCCCCAAACCCACAATTTAATTGGATCCTAATCATGCAATGTGTGAGGATTGATCTAATACAATAAAACTGGGTAGTAGAAAAGGTATGATCAAAGTGTTACTTGCCTTGCTGATGATCCGGGAAACCTAGCGATTCGAAGTAACAGGCGGCGCACTCCAGGTACTCTATCGCAAACAAACAAGCACACAATAAGTACTCATCTAATGCACAGGTAAAACTCGAATAAGAGATCTAACCAGAAAATTCAACTTAAGAACTCCGGTCTGCAAAAATAATCAAATCAAACGAAGCAACCAAAGTCAAACGGCGAAAGAAAACAACTTCATTCTACTAAACTGGATCTAAGGCAATTTTTATAGTAGCAAAAACTTGTTTAAGTTGGTTAAACGGATAGAGGGTTTCAAGACGAAACTCCAGGCGCTTGAATCGCCTGATTCCGATAAACGAGCGAAAAGTTATACTAAAACGAAAATCAGATCTGAAATCGCGATCAGAAAAATCGCGGATTTAATCTGAGAAAAAGAAAAACGACGAACGTTCGCTAGAACGAACGTACGACGAACGCTCGCTAATTAAATAAATTGGAAAAACCGATCTATTTAAAAAAAACGAACCAAAAAACCGATGGTTTTTCGAAAAAAAAATAAAAAAAAACGGCGCGGACTTCGAGGCGACCTCGGGCGGCGAGTCGGTGGCGGCGGCGGCGCGGCGAGGCGGGGCGGCGGTGGCGGGGCAGTGGCGGTGCGGCGCTCGGGGCGGCTAGGGTTCGGGGGCGCGGGCGGCTCGGCCTCGGCTGGCTCCCCCCGGCTTATAAAGCCTAGCGGGCCGGAGTCCCGGTCGGACATGGCCCGTAGGTCGGTTCGTTTTTTTTAAATAATTACACGCAGAAAAACAGAAATACTAAACGGACTCCAAAAATCCCGAAATAAATTTTCCCGGGCTTCTAAAATCAAGCCGCACAAGGTGAACATTTATTTGGGGCCTAAATGCAATTTTGAAAAACGCACATTTTTGCTAAATTCAAATAAAATAACGAAAAACTTCGAAATAAAATCTTATTTGATTTTATTATTAAATCCTCAATATTTCTTTATTTTGGGAAAGTCATTTTATTCCCTCTCTCATATTTTTGTAATAGAAATAATTGACGATAAAATAATAAAAATCAAATGATCCTATTCTCAAAATTTGAGAAAACTCAAATATGAAAATAAAGAATTTCCCAACTCTCTCCGTGGGTCCTTGAGTTGCGTAGAAATTTCCAGGATCAACCAAAATGCAACATAAAATATGATATGCATTGATGATCTAATGTATAACATTCCAAATTGAAAATTTGGGATGTTACAAACCTACCCCCCTTAAGATGAATCTCACCCTCGAGATTCGGGTTGGCTAGAAAATAGGTGAGGGTGGTCCTTGAGCAAATATTCCTCTCATTCCCAGGTGGCTTCATCCTCCGTGTGGTGGCTCCACTGAACTTTGCAAAACTTGATAACCTTGCTGCGAGTGACTCGGCTGGCAAACTCGAGAATCTTAATTGGTTTCTCCTCATAGGTCAAATTGTTATCCAACTGGATTGCTTCCAACTAGATTGCTTTGATTGAAGAAAAAATGCTTAAGATTGATGAGTTGGCTAGGAACATTGATAGAATTTCTCTTGATGTTGATTATTTGAAACTTAGATCTATTCCACCTAAGCATGATATCAACGAGTCTCTCAAAACCATGAGAATTTCCATTGATGAGTGCAAAGAAAGAACTGCTAGGATGCGTGCTAAGAAAGATTGCTTTATAAAAGCGTGTTCTTCTAGTTTCCATGAAAATAAAGATGAAGATCTAAAAGTTATTGACGTGTCTCCTATTAAATATTTGTTTTGCAATATGAATCTTGATAATGATGGGGCTGAAGATGAGCCACCTTTACCTAGAAGGCGTTCCAAAAATTCTGAGTCTTTAGATCTTGATGCTAAAATTGTTAAAAGTGGGATTGAAGAGGTCAAAACTTTAAATATCAGTGAATCCACTATTTTGGATTTCAAGGAATTTAATTATGATAATTGCTATTTGATAGATTGTATTTCCTTTTTGCAATCCATGCTAAATTCTCCTCATGCTTATAGTCAAAATAAAGCTTTTACTAAACATATCGTTGATGCTTTGATGCAAACTTATAAAGAAAATATTGAGTTGGAAGTTTCTATCCCTAGAAAACTTTATTATGAATGGGAACCTACAATAAAAATTAAAATTAAAGATCATGAGTGCTATGCTTTGTGTGATTTGGGTGCTAGTGTTTCCACGATTCCAACAACCTTGTGTGACTTGCTAGGATTCCATGATTTTGATGATTGTTATTTAAATTTGCACCTTGCGGATTCCACTATTAAGAAACCTATGGGAAGAATTAATGATGTTCTTATTGTTGCAAATAGGAACTATGTGCCCGTAGATTTCATTGTTCTTGATATAGATTGCAATCCTTCATGTCCGATTATTCTTGGTAGACCTTTCCTTACACGATTGGTGCAATTATTGATATGAAGGAAGGGAATATTAGATTCCAATTTACATTAAGGAAAGGCATGGAACACTTCCCTATAAAGAAAATTAAATTACCATATGAATCTATTATGAGAGCCACTTATGGATTGCCTACCAAAGATGGCAATACCTGGATCTATCTTCGCTTTTATGCCTAGCTAGGAGCGTAAAACGATAGCGCTTGTTGGGAGGCAACCCAATTTTATTTTTATTCCTTGCTCTTTGCTCCTGGTTATTAATAAATAATTTACCTAGACTCTGTTTTGGTTGTGTTTTTTGTGTTTAATTAGTGTTTATGCCAAGTAGAACCGTTGGGAAGACTTGGGGAAAGTCTTTTTAATCTTGCTGTAAAAAACAGAAACTTTAGCGCTCACGAGAATTGTTGCCATTTTTATTTTGAAGGTGATATTTAGTTAATTATTTTTGCAGACGATTAATAGATAAATTCCTCACATCCAGAAATTTATTTTAGAATTTTTGGGGGTTCGAGAACTTGCGTTAGCTACAGATTTCTATAGACTGTTCTGTTTTTGACACATTCTGTTTTTCTTGTGTTGTTTGCTTATTTTGATGAATCTATGGCTAGTAAAAGAGTTTATAAACCATAGAGAAGTTGTAATACAGTAGGTTTAACACCAATATAAATAAAGAACAAGTTCATTACAGTACCCTTAAGTGGTGTTTTGTTTTCTTTCGCTAACGGAGCTCGCGAGATTTTCTACTTTGAGTTTTGTGTTGTGAAGTTTTCAAGTTTTGGGTAAAGATTTGATGGATTATGGAACAAGGAGTGGCAAGAGTCTAAGATTGGGTATGCCCATGGAACCCCAAGGTAAAATTCAAGGACACCAAGAAGCCTAAGCTTGGGGATGCCCCGGAAGGCATCCCCTCTTTCGTCTTTGTCTATCGGTAACTTTACTTGGAGCTATATTTTTATTCACCACATGATATGTGTTCTGCTTGGAGCGTCTTGTATGATTTGAGTCTTTGCTTTTTAGTTTAACACAATCATCCTTACTGTACACACCTTTTGAGAGAGACTCACATGATTTGAAATTTATTAGAATACTCTATGTGCTTCACTTATATCTTTTGAGCTATATAGTTTTTGCTCTAGTACTTCACTTCTATCTTTTAGAGCACGGTGGTGGATTCGTTTTATAGAAACTATTGTTCTCTCATGCTTCACTTATATTATTTTGAGAGTACTTTAGAACAACATGGCAATAATAAAAACTTTCATATAAGTGCATTGAATACTATGAGAAGTTTGATACTTGATAATCGTTTTGAGATATGGAGATGGTGATATTAGAGTCATGCTAGTTGAGTAGTTGTGAATTTGAGAAATACTTGTGTTGAAGCTTGTGATTCCCGTAGCATGCACGTATGGTGAACCGTTATGTGATGAAGTCGGAGCATGATTTATTTATTGATTGTCTTCCTTATGAGTGGCGGTCGGGGACGAGCGATGGTCTTTTGCGACCAATCTACCCCCCTAGGAGCATGCGCTAATACTTTGTTTCGATAACTAATAGATTTTTGCAATAAGTATGTGAGTCCTTTATGACTAATGTTGAGTCCATGGATTATACGCACTCTCACCCTTCCACCATTGCTAGCCTCTCTAGTATCGCGCAACTTTCGCCGGTACCATAAACCCACCATATACCTTCCTCAAAACAGCCACCATACCTACCTATTATGGCATTTCCATAGCCATTCTGAGATATATTGCCATGCAACTTTCCACCGTTCCATTATTATGACACGCTTCATCATTGCCATATTGCTTGCATGATCATGTAGTTGACATCGTATTTGTGGCAAAGCCACCGTTCATAATTCTTCCATACATGTCACTCATGCATCATTGCACATCCCGGTACACTGTCGGAGGCATTCACATAGAGTCATATTTTGTTCTAAGTATTGAGTTGTAATTCTTGAGTTGTAAGTAAATAAAGTGTGATGATCATCATTATTAGAGCATTGTCCCAAGTGAGGAAAGAATGATGGAGACTATGATTCCCCCACAAGTCGGGATGAGACTTCGGACGAAAAAAAGAGAAAAGAGGCCAAAAAAGAAAGAAGGCCCAAATTAAAAAATGAGAGAAAAAGAGATAAGGGACAATGTTACTATCCTTTTTCCACACTTGTGCTTCAAAGTAGCACCATGTTCTTCATATAGAGAGTCTCCTATGATATCACTTTCATATACTAGTGGGAATTTTTCATTATAGAACTTGGCTTGTATATTCCAATGATGGGCTTCCTCAAAATGCCCTAGTTCTTCATGAGCAAGCAAGTTGGATGCACACCCACTTAGTTTTTTTTGTTGAGCTTTCATATACTTATAGCTCTAGTGCATCCGTTGCATGGTAATCCCTACTCACTCACATTGATATATATTAATGGGCATCTCCATAGCCCGTTGATACGCCTAGTTGATGTGAGACTATCTTCTCCCTTTTTGTCTTCTCCACAGCCACCATTCTATTCCACCATAGTGCTATATCCATGGCTCACACTCATATATTGTGTGAAGATTGAAAAGTTTGAGAACATCAAAAGTATGAAACAATGGCTTGGCTTGTCATCGGGGTTGTGCATGATTTAAATATTTTGTGTGGTGAAGATAGAGCATAGCCAGACTATATGATTTTGTAGGGATAACTTTCTTTAGCCATGTTATTTTGAGAAGACATAATTGCTTAGTTAGTATGCTTGAAGTATTATTATTTTTATATCAATATTAAACTTTTATCTTGAATCTTTTGGATCCGAACATTCATGCCACAATAAGGAAAAATTACATTGATAAATATGTTAGAAAGCATTCCACATCAAAAATTCTTGTTTTATCATTTACCTACTCGAGGACGAGCGGGAATTAAGCTTGGGGATGCTTGATACGTCTCCAACGTATCTATAATTTTTGATTGCCCCATGCTATTATATTATCTATTTTGGATGTTAATGGGCTTTATTTTACACTTTTATATCATTTTTGGGACTAACCTACTAATCGGAGGCCCATCCCAAATTGCTGTTTTTTTTGCCTATTTTAGGGTTTTGAAGAAAAGGAATATCAAACGGAGTCCAAACGGAATGAAACCTTCGGGAACGTGATTTTCCCAACAAACATGATCCAGGAGACTTGGAGTGGCCGTCAAGAAACAAGGAAGGAAGGCACGAGGCAGGGGGGCCCGCTTACCCCCTGGGCGCGCCCTCCACCCTCGTGGGCCCTCCGTTGCTCCACCGACGTACTTCTTCCTCCTATATATATCCACGTACCCCCCAAACATCCAGGAGCACCACGAAAACCTAATTCCACCGCCGCAACCTTCTATACTCGAGAGATCCCATCTCGGGGCCTTTTCCGGAACTCCGCCGGAGGGGGCATTGATCACGGAGGGCCTCTACATCAACTCCATGGCCTCTCCGGTAATGTGTGAGTAGTTTACTTTAGACCTACGGGTCCATAGTTATTAGCTAGATGGCTTCTTTTCTCTCTTTGGATCTCAATACAAATTTCTCCTCGATCTTCTTGGAGATCTATTCGATGTAATCTCCTTTTGCGGTGTGTTTGTCGACATCCGATGAATTATGGGTTTATGATCCAGATTATCTATGAATAATATTTGATCTTTCTCCGAATTCTTTATGTATGATTGGTTTATCTTTGCAAGTCTCTTCGAATTATCAGTTTGGTTTGGCCTACTAGATTGATCTTTCTTGCCATGGGAGAAGTGCTTAGCTTTGGGTTCAATCTTGCGGTGTTCGATCCCAGTGACAGAAAGGGAACCGATTGTAGCGACCAGACCTCAAACAGTCTGATCTCTGTGCTCCGGTGTCATCCCTGGATCAGTAATGCTGACACCACACAGTACTCGGAGGATTTATAACAGAGTTGCAATCACACACTTATTACATCGCATGTCTCAAGAGAGAACATAATACAATAAATATGGATTAAGGCCATCTAATAACGATAGCAATGGAAGGCTTGGAAGATAAGTGAGTCCATCAACTCCATCAGCATCACTGAGTATAGAACCACGACCTAAAACTCCTTAATTGTCGTCTGAAAAGTCTGCAACATTAACGTTGCAGCCCGAAATGGGTCAGCACATGGAATATGCTGGCAAGGTAACACATCGAGAGTAATGGAATGAAACAGCTATACTATATGCATATTTGGCTGGTGGAAAGCTCTATGGTTACAGTTTTGTGTAAAGCCAATTTTTCCCTACTACAAAGGAATAAATTTTATTTACTATCATGGTAGTTGTTAAACATTGAGAATGGTTGACAGCATCCTCAATCCCAATTAAGCATCATCATTAACAAAACCCAACAAAATTTAATTTAGAGTAACATGTTGAGATTCACATGATAATCCAGGTACTAGATACTCAAGATGTCCATAACCGGGGACACGGCTAACCATGATTAGTTTATTACACTCTGCAGAGGTTTGCGCACTTTTGCCCACAAGACTCGATCGCCTCCGTTTGGTTTCTCGCACTACATGATGTTTGAGAAGACGGATGACCGAGACATAGTCTTTCAGAAGTGCTAGCACCTTACGATGGATAGACCGTTACACCTACTTTCCCCTACATCTGCTAGTCTACCCTATAAGAGTTCGCACGACTTAGTCAACTATGCCAGAGCCCATAATGGCTTGTGGCTGCACACGGAAGTTTCTAGTATGAATAATCTCATGATCCCTTTGAGCCTGGGTGGCGGTCCAAAAAGAAACAGGCAATCCTGGAATACCCAGGTACCTCAATCCACCCAGATGTTTGTTTAAGTTGCCACCTTAGATAAACCATTAATTTATAATACTCACATCTGTCATGGATATCACTCACCCAATCCACGTCTACTAGCATAGTATGTCACAGTAAGCAAACGTAGAAGTAACTCCCAAAGGTTTAGTAATAAACAGGTAATAGGTTCTACCTCAACTACTCCCCAAACCCACAATTTAATTGGATCCTAATCATGCAGTGTGTGAGGATTGATCTAATGCAATAAAACTGGGTAGTAGAAAAGGTATGATCAAAGTGTTATTTGCCTTGCTGATGATCCGGGAAACCTAGCGATTCGAAGTAACAGGCGGCGCACTCCAGGTACTCTATCGCAAACAAACAAGCACACAATAACTCTGATCTAATGCACAGGTAAAACTCGAATAAGAGATCTAACCAGAAAATTCAACTTAAGAACTCCGGTTTGCAAAAAGAATCAAATCAAACGAAGCAACGAAAGTCAAACGGCGAAAGAAAACAACTTCGTTCTACTAAACTGGATCTAAGGCAATTTTTACAGTAGCAAAAACTTGTTTAAGTTGGTTAAACGGATAGAGGGTTTCGAGACGAAACTCCAGGCGGTTGAATCGCCTGATTCCGATAAACGAGCGAAAAGTTATACTAAAACGAAAATCGGATTTGAAATCGTGATCAGAAAAATCGCAGATTTAATCCGAGAAAAAGAAAAACGACGAACGTTCGCTAGAACGGACGAACGCTCGCTAATTAAATAAATCGGAAAAACCGATCTATTTAAAAAAAATCAAACCTAAAAAAACTGATGAAAAACCGACGGTTTTTCAAAAAAAAATAAAAAAACCGGCGCGGACTTCGAGGCGACCTCGGGCGGCGAGTTGGTGGCGGCGGCGGCCGGCGAGGCGGGGCGGCGGCAGGGCGGCGGCGGCGGGGCGGCGACGCGGCGCGACGGCGGCGGCGGGGCGGCGCGACACTCGGGGCGGCTAGGGTTCGGGGGCGCGGGCGGCTGAGCCTCGGCTGGCTCCCCCCCGGCTTATAAAGCCTAGGGGGCCGGAGTCCCGGTCGGACACGGTCCGTAGGTTGGTTCGTTTTTTTTAATAATTACGTGCAGACAAAAAAAAAAGAAATACTAAACGGACTCCAAAAATCCCGAAATAAATTTTTCCGGGCTTCTAAAATCAAGCCGCACAAGGTGAAAATTTATTTGGGGCCTAAATGCAATTTTGAAAAACGCACATTTTTCCTAAATTCAAATAAAATAACGAAAAACTCCAAAATAAAATCTTATTTGATTTTATTATTAAATCCTCTATATTTCTTTATTTTGGTAAAGTCATTTTATTCCCTCTCTCATATTTTTGTAATAGAAATAATTGATGATAAAATAATAAAAATCAAATGATCCTATTCTCAAAATTTGAGAAAACTCAAATATGAAAATAAAGAATTTCCCAACTCTCTCCGTGGGTCCTTGAGTTGCGTAGAAATTTCCAGGATCAACCAAAATGCAAAATAAAATATGATATGCATTGATGATCTAATGTATAACATTCCAAATTGAAAATTTGGGATGTTACACCGATACGTATTGTATTGTTGCCATCGAGGATAAAAAGTTGGGGTTTATATCATATTGCATGAGTTTATCCCTTTACATCATGTCATCTTCCATAAAGCATTACTCAGTTCTTATGAACTTAATACGCTAGATGCATGCTGGATAGCAGTCGATGTGTGGAGTAATAGTAGTAGATGCAGAATCGTTTTGGTCTACTTGTCTCGGACGTGATGCCTATATACATGATCATACCTAGATATTCTCATAATTATGCTCAATTCTATCAATTGCTCGTCAGTAATTTGTTTACCCACTGTAATACTTATGCTCTTGAGAGAAGCCACTAGTGAAACCTATGGCCCCCGGGTCTATCTTCCATCATATTAATCTTCCAATACTTAGTTATTTCCTTTGCCGTTTATTTTACTTTGCATCTTTATTTCTCTTTATCATAAAAATACCAAAAATATTATCTTATCATATCTATCAGTTCTCACTCTCGTAAGTGACCGAGAAGGGCTTGACAACCCCTTTATCGCGTTAGTTGCGAGGTTCTTATTTGTTTGTGTAGGTGCATGTGACTTGAGCATTATCTCCTACTAGATTGATACATTTGTTCTCAAAAACGGAGGGAAATACTTACGCTACTTTGCTACATCACCCTTTCCTCTTCAAGGGAAAACAAACGCAGTGCTCAAGAGGTAGCAATGATCAGACATGGTTTAGTTGATTTGGATCACGTGATCACTTAGATGAATAGAGGATGTCTATCTAAGTGGGAGTTCTTAAGTAATATGATTAATTGAACTTAAATTTATCATGAACTTAGTCCTGATAGTATTTGCATATCTATGTTGTAGATCAATAGCTCGCACATAGGTTCCCCGTTGATTTTTGATATGTTCCTAGATAAAAATAAATTGAAAGATGTTAGTAGCAATGATGCGGATTGGATCCATGATCTGAGGATTACCCTCATTGCTGCACAGAAGAATTATGTCCTTGATGCACTGCTAGGTGACGGACCTATTGCAGGAGCATATGCAGACGTTATGAACGTTTGGCAAAGCTCGATATGATGACTATTTGATAGTTTAGTGCACCATGCTTTACGGCTTAGAACCAGGAATTCAAAAATGTTTTGAACGCCACGGAGCATATAAGATGTTCCAAGAGTTGAAATTAGTATTTCATACTCATGCCCGTGTCGAGAGGTAGGAGACCTCTGATAGTACTTTGCATACAAAGATGGAGGAGAATAGCTCAACCAGTGAGCATGTGCTCAGATTGTATGGGTACTGCAATTGCTTGAATCAAGTGGGAGTTAATCTTCCAAATAAGATAGTAATTGGCAAAGTTCTCTAGTCGCTATCACCAAGTTACTAGAACTTAGTGATGAACTATAATGTGCAAGGGATAACGGAAATGATTCCCAAGCTCTTCATGATGCAGAAATCGACGAAGGTAGAAATCAAGAAAAGCATCAAGTGTTGATGGTTGACAAGACCACTAGTTTCAAGAAAAGGGCAAAGGGAAGAAGGGGAACTTCAAGAAGAACGGCAAGCAAGTTGCTGCTCAAGTGAAGAAGCCCAAGTCTAGACCTAAGCCCGAGACTAAGTGCTTCTACTGCAAAGGGACTCGTCACTGGAAGCAGAACTGCCCCAAGTATTTGGCGGATAAGAAGGATGGCAAAGTGAACAAAGGTATATTTGATATACATGTTGTTGGTGTGTACTTTACTAGTGTTTATAGCAACCCCTCAGTATTTGATACTATTTCACTTGTTAAGATTAGTAACTCGAAACGGGAGTTGCAGAATGAACAGAGACTAGTTAAGGGTGAAGTGACGATGTGTGTTGGAAGTGGTTCCAAAATTGATATGATCATCATCGCACACTCCCTATACTATCGGGATTAGTGTTGAACCTAAATAAATTTTATTTGGTGTTTGCGTTAAGCATGAATATGATTTGATCATGTTTATTGCAATACGGTTATTCATTTAAAGTTAGAGAATAATTGTTGTTCTGTCTGCATGAATAAACCTTCAATGGTCATACACCCAAGGTGAATGGTTTATTGAGTCTCGATCGTAGTGATACACATATTCATAATGTTGAAACCAAAAGGTGCAAAGTTAATAATGATAGTGCAACTTATTTGTGGCACTGCCGTTTAGGTCATATTGATGTAAAGCGCATGAAGAAAATCCATACTGATGGGCCTTTAGAATCACTTGATTATGAATCGGTTGATGCTTGCGAACCATGCCTCATAGGCAAGATGACTAAGACTCCGTTCTCCGGAACAATGGATCGAGCAACTGACTTATTGGAAATAATACATATTGATGTATGCGGTTTGATGAGTGTTGAGACTCGCGGCGGGCATCGTTATTTTCTGACCTTCAGAGATGATTTAGTAAGATATGGGTATATCTACTTGATGAAACATAAGTCTGAAACATTTGAAAAGTTCAAAGAATTTTAGAGTGAAGTGAAAAATCATCATAACAAGAAAATAAAGTTTCTACGATCTGATCGTCGAGGAGAATATTTGAGTTACGAGTTTGGTCTTCATTTGAAACAATGCGGAATAGTTTCGCAACTCACGCCACCTGGAACACCACGGCGTAATGGTGTGTCCGAACGTCGTAATCGCACTTTACTAGATATGGTGCGATCTATGACGTCTCTTACTGATTTACCGTTATCATTTTGGGGTTATGCATTAGAGATAGCTGCATTCACATTAAATAGGGCACCATCTAAATCCGTTGAGACGACACCATATGAACTGTGGTTTGGCAAGAAACCAAAGTTGTCGTTTCTTAAAGTTTGGGGCTGCGATGCTTATGTGAAAAAGTTTCATCCTGATAAGCTCAAACCCAAATCGGAGAAATATGTCTTCATAGGATACCCAAAGGAGACAGTTGGGTACACCTTCTATCACATATCCAAAGGCAAGACATTTGTTGCTAAGAATGGATCCTTTTTAGAGAAGGAGTTTCTCTCGAAAGAAGTGAGTGGGAGGAAAGTAGAACTTGATGAGGTAATTGTACTGTCAGGGATATACCCCGCGGTGTGACCCGGCCGAATCATGACCCGGCCGGGTCATGACGACTCACCAGAGACTTGGCTGGAGCTTGGCGACCACTGACGATCGCCCGGACATGGCGGTTTACATGTAACCCGCCTGGACATTGTGACTCACTAGAGACCCGGCGGGCGGATCAGACGGACGACAAGGCCCAAGGCCTAGCAGGCCGGCTTATACTCTGGTGGGTCGGCTTAAGAGGAAAGGGATGATGAATATTTCCTTTACGAGGAAGCAAGTCCCAGACTTGTATTCAACTTGTGAGAAAGGATATACTAGTCCTAGTCCTACTAGGACTCCACATGTAACCCGCCCCTTCAACATATATAAGGAGGGGCAGGGCTCCCCAAAGAGGGACATAAAATAATCTCTAGGGCTAGACACAAAGGGGAAGCCGGCTTATGCGGCAACTCTCTCATGAGCATAATGAGATCTAGCCACAAACAACATGTAGGGTTATTACCGGATGATGTTTCCCGGGGCCCGAAGCTATCTAAATCCTTGTATTATGTTGCGTCTCTCGATTTCGTTCAACCCCTCTCAAGCTATCATATAGATGCGTCGGCCTCGCGACTAAGTCCTGACACTAGGACATCTGCCGTGACAATTTCACGACAGTTGGCGCCCACCGTGGGGCCTGCACACGGTGGTGTTGAGTTTTTGGAGGGATCTTCCCAGGGTTTCGAGAAACTCGCGATTAAACGAATGAAGAAAAACCGGCATGATCGGATCTACATCGTCGGCGGCCGTTCTTTCCTGTTTTGGCGAGTCTTCACGATCGTGTGTTTCGCTCATCGACGAGCAATTGGCTGTTTGAGTCAAAGTCTAGCATCCGAAAACAGTCGATATGAAGTACAAGTCGCCGAGACCTACACCGTGGTCCGTGTCCAAATCTGATTTGGAGCATCATACTGGTTGTAATGGGGAGTATCATATACTAGTTGTTGGGGAACGTAGCAGAAATTCAAAAAATTTCCTACGTAACACCAAGATCTATCTATGGAGAGACCAGCAACGAGTAGAAAGGGGAGTGCATCTACATACCCTTGTAGATCGCTAAGCGGAAGCGTTCAAGTGAACGGGGTTGATGGAGTCGTACTCGTCGTGATTCAAATCACCGATGATCAAGTGCCGAACGGACGGCACCTCCGCGTTCAACACACGTACAGCCCGGTGACGTCTCCCACGCCTTGATCCAGCAAGGAGAGAGGGAGAGGTTGAGGAAGACTCCATCCAGCAGCAGCACAACGGCGTGGTGGTGGTGGAGGAGCGTGGTAATCCCGCAGGGCTTCGCCAAGCACCATGGGAGAAAAGGAGAAGAACTTGGGAGAGAGGGAGGGGCTGCACCAAAGGCATAAGGTGTGTTTGGGAGGCCCTCCTACCCCACTATATATAGGGATCCCAAGGGGGGGGGGTGCGCCAGCCCCTAAGATCCAATCTCCAAGGGGGCAGCGGCCAGGGGAGGAGTCCTCCCCCCCCAAGGCACCTAGGAGGTGCCTTCCCCTGCTGGGACTCTTCCTTTAGGGTTTCCCCAGGCGCATGGGCCTCTTGGGGCTGGTGCCCTTGGCCCATGTAGGCCAAGGCGCACCCCCTACAGCCCATGTGGCCCCCCGGGGCAGGTGGCCCCACCCGGTGGGCCCCCGGGACCCTTCCGGTGGTCCCGGTACAATACCGATGACCCCGAAACTTGTCCCGATGGCCGAAACAGGGCTTCCTATATATAAATCTTTACCTCCGGACCATTCCGGAACTCCTCGTGACGTCCGGGATCTCATCCGGGACTCCGAACAACATTCGGTAACCACATACAAGCTTCCTTTATAACCCTAGCGTCATCGAACCTTAAGTGTGTAGACCCTACGGGTTCGGGAGACATGCAGACATGACCGAGACGTTCTCCGGTCAATAACCAACAGCGGGATCTGGATACCCATGTTGGCTCCCACATGTTCCATGATGATCTCATCGGATGAACCACGATGTCAAGGACTTAATCAATCGCGTATACAATTCCCTTTGTCTAGCGGTATTTTACTTGCCCGAGATTCGATCGTCGGTATACCAATACCTTGTTCAATCTTGTTACCGGCAAGTCACTTTACTCGTTCCGTAACACATCATCCCGTGATCAACTCCTTGGTCACATTGCGCATATGATGATGTCCTACCGAGTGGGCCCAGAGATACCTCTCCGTTTACACGGAGTGACAAATCCCAGTCTCGATCCGCATAAAACAATAGATACTTTCGGAGATACCTGTAGTGCACCTTTATAGTCACCCACTTACGTTGTGACTTTTGATGCACCCAAAGCACTCCTACGGTATCCAGGAGTTACACGATCTCATGGTCAAAGGAAGAGATACTTGACATTGGCAAAGCTCTAGCAAATGAACTACACGATCTTTTGTGCTAGTCTTAGGATTGGGTCTTGTCCATCACATCATTCTCCTAATGATGTGATCCCGTTATCAACGACATCCAATGTCCATAGCCAGGAAACCATGACTATCTGTTGATCACAACGAGCTAGTCAACTAGAGGCTCACTAGGGACATATTGTGGTCTATGTATTCACACGTGTATTACGATTTCCGGATAATACAGTTATAGCATGAATAAAAGACAATTATCATGAACAAGGAAATATAATAATAACACTTTTATTATTGCCTCTAGGGCATATTTCCAACAGTCTCCCACTTGCACTAGAGTCAATAATCCAGTTCACATCGCCATGTGATTAACACTCACAGGTCACATCGCCATGTGACTAATACCCAAGAGTTTACTAGAGTCAGTAGTCTAGTTCACATCACTATGTGATTAACACTCAATGAGTTTTATGTTTGATCATGTTGCTTGTGAGAGAGGTTTTAGTCAATGGGTCTGAACCTTTCAGATCCGTGTGTGCTTTACAAATCTCTATGTCATCTCCTAGATGCAGCTACCACGCTCTATTTGGAGCTATTCCAAATAACTGTTCCACTTGGAGCTATTCTAAATTGTTGCCCCATAATACGTATCCGGTATCTCTACTTAGAGCTATCCGGATAGGTGTTAAGCTTGCATCGACGTAACCTTTACGACGAACTCTTTTACCACCTCCATAATCGAGAAAATTCCTTAGTCCACTAGTTACTAAGGATAACTTTGACCGCTGTCTGTGAGCCATTCTTGGATCACTCTTGTACCCCTTGACTGACTCATGGCAAGGCACACTTCAGGTGCGGTACACAGCACAGCATACTGAAGAGCCTATGTTTTAAGCATAGGGGACGACCTTCGTCCTTTCTCTCTATTCTGCCGTGGTCGAGCTTTAAGTCTTAACTTCGTACCTTACAACTCAGGCAAGAACTTCTTCTTTGACTGATCCATCTTGAACACCTTCAAGATCATGTCAAGGTATGTGCTCATTTGAAAGTATTATTAAGCATTTTGATCTATCCTTATAGATCTTGATGCTCAATGTTCAAGTAGCTTAATCCAGGCTTTCTATTGAAAAACACCTTTCAAATAACCCTATATGCTTTCTAGAAATTCTACATCATCTCTGATCATCAATATGTCAACAACATATACTCATCAGAAATTCTATAGTGCTCCCACTCACTTCTTTGGAAATACAAGTTTCTTATAAACTTTGTATAAATCCAAAATCTTTGATCATCTCATCAAAGCGTACATTCCAACTCCGAGATGCTTACTCCAGTCCTTAAAAGGATCGCTGGAGCTAGTATACCTTTTAGCATCCTCAGGATTGACAAAACTTTTCTGATTGTATTGCATACAACCTTTCCTTACGAAAACTAGTAAGGAAACTTGTCTTGACATCCATCTGCCAGATTTCATAAATGAAGCTAATGCTAACATGATTCCGACGGACTTAAGCATCGCTATGGATGAGAAAATCTCATCGTAGTCAACTCCTTGAACTTGTGAAAAACTCTTCGCCACAAGTCGAGCTTCATGGATGGTGACATTACCATCCACGTCCGTCTTCTTCTTAAAAGATCCATTTATCTCAATGGATTGCCGATCATCGGGCAAGTCCATTAAAGTCCATGCTTTGTTCTGATATATAGATACTATCTCGGATTTCATGGCTTCTAACCATTTGTCGGAATTCAGGCCCACCATCGCTTCTCCATAGCTCGTAGGTTCATTGTTGTCTAGCAACATGACCTTCAAGACAGGATCACCTTACCACTCCGAAGTAGTACGTGTCCTTGTCGTCCTACGAGGTTTGGTAGTGACTTGATCCGAAGTTTCATGATCAATATCATAAGCTTCCACTTCAATTGGTGTAGGTGCCACAGGAACAACTTCCTGTGCCCTGCCACACACTAGTTGAAGAGACGGTTCAATAACCTCATCAAGTCTCCACCATCCTCCCACTCAACTCTTTCGAGAGAAACCTTTCCTCGAGAATGGACCCGATTCTAGAAACAATCCATATTGCTTTCGGATCTGAATTAGGAGGTATACCCAACTGTTTTGGGTTTCCTATGAAGATGCATTTTATCCGCTTTGGGTTCGAGCTTATCAACCTGAAACTTTTTCATATAAGCGTCGCAGCCCCAAACTTTTAAGAAACGACAACTTAGGTTTCTCTAAACCATAGTTCATACGGTGTCATCTCATCGGAATTACGTGGTGCCCTATTTAAAGTGAATGTGGTTGTCTCTAATGCCTAACCCATGAACGATAGTGGTAATTCGATAAGAGACATCATGGTACGCACCATATCCAATAGGGTGCAACTATGATGTTCGGACACACCATCACATTGTGGTGTTCCAGGCGGTATTAATTGCGAAACAATTTCCACAATGTCTTAATTGTGTGCCAAAACTCGTAACTCAGATATTCATCTCTATGATCATATCATAGACATTTTATCCTCTTGTCACAATGATCTGCTACTTCACTCTGAAATTACTTGAACCATTCAATAATTCAGACTTGTGTTTCATCAAGTAAATATACTCAACATTTACTCGAATCATCTGTGAAGTAAGAACATAACGATATTCACTGCATGCCTCAGCACTCATTGGACTGCACACATCAAAATGTGTTACTTCCAACAAGTTGCTATCTTGTTCCATCTTATTGAAAAACGAGGCTTCTCAGTCATCTTGCCTATGTGGTATGATTTGCATATCTCAAGTGATTCAAAATCAATTGAGTCCAAACGGTCCATTTGCATGGAGTTTCTTCATGCATATACACCAATAGACATGGTTTGCATGTCTCACACTTTTCAAAAACGAGTGAGTCCAAAGATCCATCAACATGGAGCTTCTTCATGCGTTTTATACCAATATGACTTACATGGCAGTGCCACAAGCAAGTGGTACTATCATTATTATCTTATATCTTTTGGCATGAAAATGTGTATCATTACGATCAAGATTCAATAAACCATTCCTATAGCTTATTCAGGTTTAATACTAATCTTGATGGTAGAGGGAGCGTGCGATGTTAGATCACATCAAACTTGGAAACACTTCCAACACATATCGTCAGCTCACCTTTAGCTAGTCTCCGTTTCATTCCGTAGCTTTTATTTCGAGTTACTAACACTTAGCAACCGAACCGGTATCTTATACCCTGGTGCTACTAGGAGTACTAGTAAAGTACACATTAACATAATGTATATCCAATATACTTCCATCGACTTTGCCAGCCTTCTCATCTACCAAGTATCTAGGGTAATTCTGCTCCAGTGGCTGTTCCCCTTATTACAGAAGCATTTAGTCTCGGGTTTGGGTTCAACCTTGGGTCTCTTCACTAGAGCAGCAGCTGAATTTGCCATTTCATGAAGTATCCCTTTGTTCCCTTGCCCTTCTTGAAACTAGTGGTTTCACCAACCATCAACAATTGATGCTCCTTCTTGATTTCTACTTTCGCGGTGTCAAACATCGCGAATACCTCAAGGATCATCATATCTATCCCTGATATGTTATAGTTCATCACGAAGCTCTTGCAGCTTGGTGGCAATGACTTTGGAGAAACATCACTATCTCATCTGGAAGATTAACTCCCACTCGATTCAAGTGATTGTTGCACTCAGACAATCTGAGCACAAGCTTAACGATTGAGCTTTTCTCCCTTAGTTTGTAGGCTAAGAAAATTGTCGGAGGTCTCATACCTCTTGACGTGGGCACGAGCCTGAAATCCTAATTACAGCCCTCGAAACATCTCATATGTTCCGTGACGTTTCAAAAACGTCTTTGGTGCCTCTACTTAAACCATTTAACTGAACTATCACGTAGTTATCAAAACGTGTATGTTCGATGTTCAAAACATCCACAAACGACGTTTGGGGTTCAGCACACTAAGCAGTGCATTAAGGACATAAGCTTTCTACTGATCGCATAATCGCTACTATCAACTTTCAACTATATTTTCTCTAGGAACATATCTAAAACAGTAGAACTAAAGTGCGAGCTACGACATAATTTGCAAAAGGTCTTTTGACTATGTTCAAGATAATTAAGTTCATCTTATGAACTCCCACTCAGATAGACATCCCTCTGGTCATCTAAGTGATTACATGATCCGAGTCAACTAGGCCGTGTCCGATCATCACGTGAGACGGACTAGTCATCATCGGTGAACATCTTCATGTTGATCGTATCTGCTATACGACTCATGCTCGACCTTTCGGTCTCCGTGTTCCGAGGCCATGTCTGCACATGCTAGGCTCGTCAAGTTAACCCTAAGTGTTTTCGCTGTGTAAAACTGTCTTACACCCGTTGTATGTGAACGTAAGAATCCATCACACCCGATCATCACGTGGTGCTTAGAAGCGACGAACTGTAGCAACGGTGCACAGTTAGGGGAGAACACTTCTTGAAATTTTGTAAGGGATCATCTTATTTACTACCGTCGTCCTAAGTAAACAAGATGCACAAACATGATAAACATCACATGCAATCAAATAGTGACATGATATGGCCAATATCATTTTGCTCCTTTTGATCTTCATCTTCGGGGCTCCATGATCATCATCGTCACCGGCATGACACCATGATCTCCATCATCATGATCTCCATCATCATGTCTTCATGAAGTTATCACGCCAACGACTACTTCTACTTCTATGACTAACGCGTTTAGCAATAAAGTAAAGTAGTTTACATGGCGTTCTTCAATGACACGCAGGTCATACAAAAAATAAAGACAACTCCTATGGCTCCTGCCGGTTGTCATACTCATCGACATGCAAGTCGTGAATCCTATTACAAGAACATGATCAATCTCATACATCACATATATCATTCATCACATCCTTTTGGCCATATCACATCACATAGCATACCCTGCAAAAACAAGTTAGACGTCCTCTAATTGTTGTTGCATGTTTTACGTGGCTACTATGGGTTTCTAGCAAGAACGTTTCTTACCTACGCAAAACCACAACGTGATATGCCAATTGCTATTTACCCTTCATAAGGACCCTTTTCATCGAATCCGTTCCGACTAAAGTGGGAGAGACTGGCACCCGCTAGCCACCTTATGCACCAAGTGCATGTCAATCGGTGGAACCTGTCTCACGTAAGAGTACGTGTAAGGTCGGTCCGGGCCGCTTCATCCCACAATACCGTCGAAACAAGATTGGACTAGTAACGGTAAGCATATTGAACAACATCAACGCCCACAACTACTTTGTGTTCTACTCGTGCAAAGAATCTACGCAATAGACCTAGCTCATGATGCCACTGTTGGGGAACATAGCAGAAATTCAAAATTTTCCTACGTGTCACCAAGATCTATCTATGGAGAGACCAGCAACGAGTAGAAAGAGAGTGCATCTACATACCCTTGTAGATCGCTAAGTGGAAGCGTTCAAGTGAACGGGGTTGATGGAGTCGTACTCGTCGTGATTCAAATCACCGATGCTCCTAGTGCCGAACGGACGGCACCTCCGCGTTCAACACACGTACAGCCCGGTGACGTCTCCCACGCCTTGATCCAGCAAGGAGAGAGGGAGAGGTTGAGTAAGACTCCATCCAACAGCAGCACAACGGCGTGGTGGTGGTGGAGGAGCGTGGCAATCCAGCAGGGCTTCGCCAAGCACCATGGGAGAGGAGGAGTAGGGAGAGAGGTAGGGCTGTGCCAGAACTTCGTGTATAGCTCCCATGCGCCTCCCCACTATATATAGGGGTGGAGGGGCTGGTTTCTTGCCCTCCAAGTCCATTGGGGCGTTGGCCAAGGTGGGAGGAAAGAAATCTCATTATTTCCTTCCCCACCGATTGTTATCCCCCCTTTTTAGGGATCTTGATCTTATCCCTTCGGGATATGATCTTATTCCTTCTAAGGGGGGATCTTGGTGCGCCTTGACCAGGGGTGTGGGGCCTTGCCCCCACTACCCACGTCCATGTGGGCCCCCCCATGCAGGTGGGCCCCACTCCGGAACCTTCTAGAACCTTCCCGGTACAATACCGAAAAATCCCGAACATTTTCCGGTGGCCAAAATAGGACTTCCCATATATAAATCTTTACCTCCGGACCATTCCGGAACTCCTCGTGACGTCCGGGATCTCATCCAGGACTCCGAACAACATTCGGTAACCACATACAAACTTCCTTTATAACCCTAGCGTCATCGAACCTTAAGTGTGTAGACCCTACGGGTTCGGGAGACATGTAGACATGACCGAGACGTTCTCCGGTCAATAACCAACAGCGGGATCTGGATACCCATGATGGCTCCCACATGTTCCACGATGATCTCATCGGATGAACCACGATGTCAAGGACTTAATCAATCCCGTATTCAATTCCCTTTGTCTATCGGTATGTTACTTGCCCGAGATTCGATCATCGGTATCCAATACCTTGTTCAATCTCGTTACCGGCAAGTCACTTTACTCGTTCCATAACACATCATCCCGTGATCAACTCCTTGGTCACATTGCGCATATGATGATGTCCTACCGAGTGGGCCCAGAGATAACTCTCCGTTTACACGGAGTGACAAATCCCAGTCTCGATCCGCATAAAACAATAGATACTTTCGGAGATACCTGTAGTGCACCTTTATAGTCACCCAGTTACGTTGTGACGTTTGATACACCCAAAGCACTCCTACGGTATCCAGGAGTTACACGCTCTCATGGTCGAAGGAAGAGATACTTGACATTGGCAAAGCTCTAGCAAATGAACTACACGATCTTTTGTGCTAGTCTTAGGATTGGGTCTTGTCCATCACATCATTCTCCTAATGATGTGATCCCGTTATCAACGACATCCAATGCCCATAGCCAGGAAACCATGACTATCTGTTGATCACAACGAGCTAGTCAACTAGAGGCTCACTAGGGACATATTGTGGTCTATGTATTCACACGTGTATTACGATTTCCGGATAATACAGTTATAGCATGAATAAAAGACAATTATCATTAACAAGGAAATATAATAATAATACTTTTATTATTGCCTCTAGGGCATATTCACACGTGTATTTCGAGTTAGCTTTTATTTCCGGATAATACAGTTATATAATAATAATACGTTAGCTAGTCTCCGTTTATTCCGTAGCTTTTATTTCGAGTTACTAACACTTAGCAACCGAACCGGTATCCAATATCCTGGTGCTACTAGGAGTACTAGTAAAGTACACATTAACATAATGTATATCCAATATACTTCTATCGACCTTGCCAGCCTTCTCATCTACCAAGTATCTAGGGTAATGCTGCTCCAGTGGTTGTTCCCCTTATTACAGAAGCACTTAGTCTCGGGTTTGGGTTCAACCTTGGGTTTCTTCACTAGAGCAGCAGCTGAATTGCCGTTTCATGAAGTATCCCTTTGTTCCCTTGCCCTTCTTGAAACTAGTGGTTTCACCAACCATCAACAATTGATGCTCCTTCTTGATTTCTACTTTCGCGGTGTCAAACATCATGAATATTTCAAGGATCATCATATCTATCCTTGATATGTTATAGTTAATCACGAAGCTCTAGCAGCTTGGTGGCAATGACTTTGGGGAAACATCACTATCTCATCTGGAGGATCAACTCCCACTCGATTCAAGTGATTGTTGTGCTCAGACAATCTGAGCACAAGCTCAATGATTGAGCTTTTCTCCCTTAGTTTGCAGGCTAAGAAAATCGTCGGAGGTGTTATACCTCTTGACGTGGGCACGAGCCTGAAATCCCAATTTCAGCCCTCGAAACATCTCATATGTTCCGCGACGTTTCGAAAACGTCTTTGGTGCCTCTACTCAAACCATTTAATTGAACTATCACGTAGTTATCAAAACGTGTATGTCCGATGTTCGCAACATCGACAAACGACGTTGGGGTTCAGCACACTGAGCGGTGCATTAAGGACATAAGCTTTCTACTGATCGCATAATCGCTACTATCAACTTTCAACTATATTTTCTCTAGGAACATATCTAAACAGTGGAACTAAAGCGCGAGCTTACGACATAATTTGCAAAAGGTCTTTTGACTATGTTCAGGATAATTAAGTTCATCTTATGAACTCCCACTCAGATAGACATCCCTCTGGTCATCTAAGTGATTACATGATCCGAGTCAACTAGGCCGTGTCCGATCATCACGTGAGACGGACTAGTCATCATCGGTGAACATCTTCATGTTGATCGTATCTGCTATACGACTCATGCTCGACCTTTCGGTCTCCGTGTTCCGAGGCCATGTCTGCACATGCTAGGCTCGTCAAGTTAACCCTAAGTGTTTTCGCTGTGTAAAACTGTCTTACACCCGTTGTATGTGAACGTAAGAATCCATCACACCCGATCATCACGTGGTGCTTAGAAGCGACAAACTGTAGCAACGGTGCACAGTTAGGGGAGAACACTTCTTGAAATTTTGTAAGGGATCATCTTATTTACTACCGTCATCCTAAGTAAACAAGATGCATAAACATGATAAACATCACATGCAATCAAATAGTGACATGATATGGCCAATATCATTTTGCTCCTTTTGATCTTCATCTTCGGGGCTCCATGATCATCATCGTCACCGGCACGACACCATGATCTCCATCATCATGATCTCCATCATCGTGTCTTCATGAAGTTGTCACGCCAACGACTACTTCTACTTCTATGACTAACGCGTTTAGCAATAAAGTAAAGTAGTTACATGGCGTTCTTCAATGACACGCAGGTCATACAAAAAATAAAGACAACTCCTATGGCTCCTGCCGGTTGTCATACTCATCGACATGCAAGTCGTGAATCCTATTACAAGAACATGATCAATCTCATACATCACATATATCATTCATCACATCCTTTTGGCCATATCACATCACATAGCATACCCTGCAAAAACAAGTTAGACGTCCTCTAATTGTTGTTGCATGTTTTACGTGGCTGCTATGGGTTTCTAGCAAGAACGTTTCTTACCTACGCAAGACCACAATGTGATATGCCAATTGCTATTTACCCTTCATAAGGACCCTTTTCATCGAATCCGTTCCGACTAAAGTGGGAGAGACTGGCACCCGCTAGCCACCTTATGCACCAAGTGCATGTCAATCGGTGGAACCTGTCTCACGTAAGAGTACGTGTAAGGTCGGTCCGGGCCGCTTCATCCCACAATACCGTCGAAACAAGATTGGACTAGTAACGGTAAGCATATTGAACAAAATCAACGCCCACAACTACTTTGTGTTCTACTCGTGCAAAGAATCTACGCAATAGACCTAGCTCATGATGCCACTGTTGGGGAACGTAGCAGAAATTCAAAAAATTTCCTACGTAACACCAAGATCTATCTATGGAGAGACCAGCAACGAGTAGAAAGGGGAGTGCATCTACATACCCTTGTAGATCGCTAAGCGGAAGCGTTCAAGTGAACGGGGTTGATGGAGTCGTACTCGTCGTGATTCAAATCACCGATGATCAAGTGCCGAACGGACGGCACCTCCGCGTTCAACACACGTACAGCCCGGTGACGTCTCCCACGCCTTGATCCAGCAAGGAGAGAGGGAGAGGTTGAGGAAGACTCCATCCAGCAGCAGCACAACGGCGTGGTGGTGGTGGAGGAGCGTGGTAATCCCGCAGGGCTTCGCCAAGCACCATGGGAGAAAAGGAGAAGAACTTGGGAGAGAGGGAGGGGCTGCACCAAAGGCATAAGGTGTGTTTGGGAGGCCCTCCTACCCCACTATATATAGGGATCCCAAGGGGGGGGTGCGCCAGCCCCTAGGAGATCCAATCTCCAAGGGGGCAGCGGCCAGGGGAGGAGTCCTCCCCCCCCAAGGCACCTAGGAGGTGCCTTCCCCTGCTGGGACTCTTCCTTTAGGGTTTCCCCAGGCGCATGGGCCTCTTGGGGCTGGTGCCCTTGGCCCATGTAGGCCAAGGCGCACCCCCTACAGCCCATGTGGCCCCCCGGGGCAGGTGGCCCCACCCGGGACCCTTCCGGTGGTCCCGGTACAATACCGATGACCCCGAAACTTGTCCCGATGGCCGAAACAGGGCTTCCTATATATAAATCTTTACCTCCGGACCATTCCGGAACTCCTCGTGACGTCCGGGATCTCATCCGGGACTCCGAACAACATTCGGTAACCACATACAAGCTTCCTTTATAACCCTAGCGTCATCGAACCTTAAGTGTGTAGACCCTACGGGTTCGGGAGACATGCAGACATGACCGAGACGTTCTCCGGTCAATAACCAACAGCGGGATCTGGATACCCATGTTGGCTCCCACATGTTCCATGATGATCTCATCGGATGAACCACGATGTCAAGGACTTAATCAATCCCGTATACAATTCCCTTTGTCTAGCGGTATTTTACTTGCCCGAGATTCGATCGTCGGTATACCAATACCTTGTTCAATCTTGTTACCGGCAAGTCACTTTACTCGTTCCGTAACACATCATCCCGTGATCAACTCCTTGGTCACATTGCGCATATGATGATGTCCTACCGAGTGGGCCCAGAGATACCTCTCCGTTTACACGGAGTGACAAATCCCAGTCTCGATCTGCATAAAACAATAGATACTTTCGGAGATACCTGTAGTGCACCTTTATAGTCACCCACTTACGTTGTGACTTTTGATGCACCCAAAGCACTCCTACGGTATCCAGGAGTTACACGATCTCATGGTCAAAGGAAGAGATACTTGACATTGGCAAAGCTCTAGCAAATGAACTACACGATCTTTTGTGCTAGTCTTAGGATTGGGTCTTGTCCATCACATCATTCTCCTAATGATGTGATCCCGTTATCAACGACATCCAATGTCCATAGCCAGGAAACCATGACTATCTGTTGATCACAACGAGCTAGTCAACTAGAGGCTCACTAGGGACATATTGTGGTCTATGTATTCACACGTGTATTACGATTTCCGGATAATACAGTTATAGCATGAATAAAAGACAATTATCATGAACAAGGAAATATAATAATAACACTTTTATTATTGCCTCTAGGGCATATTTCCAACACTAGTATCATGCATATGATACTAGTCTATAATACTACATCCCTAATGCATAGTATCATAAATTGGTATCATAGAGGACTAAATTTATTGTCATGCATGACACAAAGTAGCACATCATTTAATATGATACGGTATCATGATATGATACTCAAGCCTCTCTTTCTTCATTTAATTATATGCCACTTCATCAAACTTGCTTAGTTAACATGCATGATACTACCTATGATACTCCCATTACGGACAGCCTCAGATTCCATCGCTATTGCATGGCGTGGCTCCCTAGGCCTGCTGCCAATTTCTCAACGGATCAAGGCCGAAACCTCAGGCACATGGAGCTGCAGTTGAAAAAAAAGTGCCAATGACCCGGACGTGGATAAGGCCACGATTCAGGAACAGATACGGTTGCCGGGGCGCCCTGCCTCCGCCGCCCGCGGCCTCGCCTCCATTGCCACGCGGGCCGCTGCCCTCATTCACCTTTGCTTTGGGCCGCTGTGCCTCGCCGGATCGGCCTCTTCCTCAGGCCGCCGCGCCTCGCCCTACATCCGCCTCCGTCCCGAGCAACAACTCACCACCTCAGCTGCTGTTGAGACACCCGCGTCGGCAGGGTACACCTCGCCACCGGCTTCTGTCATTCAAGATGAGCTGGATGTGACCCAGGCATGGACGCGGACTCGGCCTCCGTCGCCCTCAGCCGCCGCCGCTTCTGCTGTCACCGACCTCCGCCTCCGTGGGCTCGCCTCGCCACTCTGTCGCATGGTCTCAAGCGGCCGCCTCCGAACCACCGGCCCTATCCAGCAGACTGCCGCACCGCTGCGGGCCTGCTTGCACCGAGCCACTGCCGTGGCCTCGCGACGGCCGTCGAGCCACCCCGCGGCCGTGGTCTTCAGTTCACCCGTCGACAGGTTCTTCCGACTCGTCGTGCCTTGATCTCGGCTCGCTGTTATGGTCTCACTCGTCGTTCGATTGTGAGCCGCCCGATGCCTTCGCCGCTGTGAATCGCCTCGTTCGCCCATGAACCACCCGACGCATTTGTTCTGCTTGGCCACGTCGCCCCTGCGTGTCTCGTCAAGCCATGGCTTCTCCGAGTGCCTGCGCACCGGCGCTCTTCCGTCGCAAGCAGCACCGACTCCACTAAGGCCCTACGTGTGAGTTGTCTTGCCGGGCTGCTACTGCAACCATGCTATGCTGCCTTCATTGGTTGGGATAGATGCCTACTCTTTGAATATTTTGAACAATTGCTTGCTGAAGCTTCCTACTGAACATTAAGAGTCACCAAGTCAGCGGCACGCCATCGTGTGTTTGTTTGGTCACTAAATGAAGGAGGGAACGAGCTGATCAGAGAAGATGGTGCTCGTGTTAGGAAGCACGGATCTGGAGGGGCACCCAAAGCTAACATCCATACCCATGGAGCTAGCCCTTGAGACACAGACCTTTCATCACTGCATATATTGTTGCCGCCTTATTGAGATCAGATTTCAGTATTTGATTGTGGCGCAGAGTTCTCATACACGTGAGGGCGTGTATGTTCATGGGTGCTCCTCTCACTAGTATCATCGTTCGGTGTACAAGGCAGAACAAGTCTCAGATCAATGAAACATTCGCTGAGGACCATCAGTACTAGTCTACGTGCATCCGCCCGCTAATACCACTTCATTCACAAGTGGACAGTGGCGGAGCCAGGAAAAAAGGATGAGGAGGGCCGAGTGTTGCTGAGCCTCGTCAGGGAGGGTCAGCCCACCATAATACACCATTTTCATAGCAAATAATCACTTGTTCAGATGTATATAGGCTTAAATCAGTTGTATTAGGGGGGGCCAGGGCCCCTGCTGGTCCCCCTGTCTCCGCCACTGCAAGTGGATAGCACCAACACGGCGCCCCGTACATGATCAATCAATTCATGATAAAAGTAACATCATAAAGTGGATATGGAGCTTGCGCGAGTGTTGTCCAATGACCGCCTCCGTCCGTGCCATGCTGATTTTTGGACAGGCGTACAGGCCAAGCCCCCTGCAGTCTGGCTTACTTCAACGCACCGGGTCAATTGACGGACACCGCTAAAAATCATAAGGGCGACTATTAAAAGAAACAGGGGTGGTGTTATGCCATGGATACATGTTCAGTTGTGCCTCGCAGTTTTCACGGACGCGCGTATCACGGTCTGGTTTACATCAACGCGCCGGCCGACTAGCCCGTCCGCACTGCCTTACAACGCCACGGACGACTTGCCCATCTGCCCTCACGGCCGGTTCACGCGTCCGCGCCGGCTTACAACGTGGAGGACAACTTGCTCGTCCGCAATGGCTTACAACACCGGGCCGACTCGTCTGTCTACTCCCGCGGCCGGATCATCAACTTCATGGCGGGTTATTTCCGGCCTAACATATCAGGTGAAATCCATCTAGCTTATATTTTATATTGTTTTCTTTTAAAAGAGCAATTATTCTGGCTTGTAAGTTCTCCAATGCAGGATGGGGTTATTATAACATTGCGTTGTTGAAGGACTCATACCGGTTTATATCACGGTCAAATATGGAGAGTCTCAAGCCAATTCCTCGAGTAATCTTAAGACTCAGGGGCTACAATGACATGACTCGAGAACTCCGGGTCATTGGAGGGAATGATAACCCGGTTCCGGAGGACACCGCCATATGGATGAAAATTTAAAAGCCGTCAGAAAATTGTCAGTTCAAAATAAAGATTCCGATTTAAAATCCGGTTCTAGAGACATCTTTCTCCCGCAAAGCTTTGAAACTCTCAAATCCGGTTCAAACATCCGGCTCAAGGTAAATTTGTCTCTTACAAAACTTTTAAGTTCTCGAATACGGTTCAAACATCTGGCTCAAGGACAATCTATCTTCCACAAAAGTTTTGAAGCCTTCAAATCCGGTTTAAAGTTCTGGTTAAAAAAGAATTAATCTCTCGCAAGATTCAAGTTTCTCAGAAAAATTAAAGGTTGCCAAATAGAACTTGCAGCCATGATGCGCGGTTCAAACATGGGTATCATGCCTTACGGCTTATCTTATTATGATCACTTGGGGGCTTCCTGTTCAAACATAGGTCGTATTCGAACCAAAGAGAACATAGCTGTCGTAACCCTTTTGATCAGGCGCAAAGCCAAACTCACTAGGGGGCTTCTTGATCATATCCGAATCATAGCTTAACCCCTTTTGGGTCCGACTCGGATCATATTCGAATCAGGGTCATTAAAAACCTCTCAAGGTCATTTGGGGGCTTCCTGTTCAAACATAGGTCGTATTCGAACCAAAGAGAACATAGCGGTCGGTACCCTCTTGATCGGCGCAATGCCAATAGCCACTAGGGGCTACATGATCGTATTCAAATCCTAGCTTAACCCCTTTGGAATGGTTTACTGATCGTATTCAAATCAAAAACCTCGATTTTTATTTGGTTTAAATTTTTGCAAACGATCTTTTGGGTTTTGAGACATTTTGCTCATATCTAAAGCATATAAGTGTGGTTTCGTTTGAACCCGGCTTGGCTTTGGACGATAAGTCGCCAAGATGTGACAATCATGATATATTTGGAAGTATTAGCTTCTAAGGATTGGGTTATCACCCTTACTGCACAGGTCATGTAAACCGGTAGTACAAATTAAATATCACAATGGTTATATGTGGGATATTATGATCCGCCCTGCAGTAAACCGCCAGGGGATCTTGTGATTTACTTATGTGCAGGATAAGACTACATTTGAGTAGTTAGCTGCCCTGGCTTTTGACGTTAAGTCGCCAGGGCATATGTTGTTTAAACTCTGTGCAGGATTTACAGAGCTAGGACTTACATAAATCATTAAGTTCCAGCCCATCATCAAAGATTGAAATTGGTGTCTCAAAAGGGTTATCAATTCTTGATTTTCTCAAAGGCTATAAGCCGCCGGGTTATAAAAATTCCGGCTTACAATGGAGGCATATTAAATTGCCATCGGCCAAGAGCCGTCGGGTATTTAAACTCCAGATTTACTTGTCAATAGGTAAGGTATTCAAAGTCGCTTTGGCGCAATGGCTATTATTTTATGAATGGATATGATTTATTCTACAATGGGAAGAATAGTCCCGAGTTGATGCAGGCTTACAACCCGGCACTTGGGGGCTATATTATTCAGGTTGAGATTATATCAAATATGCAAGTCCACTGCCAGCATGCACCATGGCACTTGGGGCTAATGCAAAGACAATTTTACTGGCCTTATTGAAGACCCGACTCATCACATCATAATGAGCCGGCCCTTGGGGGCTACCAATTGCTTCTGTCAACAATTCAAGGTACACAAGTTCTATTCCATTATATTGAAGGGTCCACTTCTCAGTTGGTAAAGCACAAAGCTCTTAACCTTGTGGACGTGGGTTCAAGCCCCATGATGGGGGTTACATCATATGATGTTCTTTTCAAAAGAAGTATATATAAAGTCCCAGCTCAATATTATCTTACTGAGTCGGCCCTTGGGGGCTACACGTTGTTGTTCAAGTCTATATGATCATATTTATAAAGTCCCTGCTCATTATTGCATAATGACCCGGCCCTTGGGGGCTACACTGGTTGTAATTTTTATGAGTATAAGGCAATTACAAGTTCCAGGTTGCTGCAAGCATGACAACCCGGTACTTGGGGGCTACATATATGGAGTATTCAGTCTTTACTAGTGACTAAGATGAACAACATGGATTTCTTTAAAGTGGCAGTATTTATATTGAAGCAAGTCTTAAGTCATCACTTTGTTTCTGCTCAAGACTTGGGGGCTACAAGTAATATGGATATAAGGGAGAAAAAATCTTCAAATTCTCAGTTTTGAGTAAACCAGATTGACCCGGCGTCACCAATAACTATGACCCAACATCGGCAACAATTATGACCCGGTGTTATCAATATTTACAAACCGGATTTTTTGGCAATGATAAACCGGCAAGTTCTACAAGCCGGCTGAAAGTCAGATGAGTTTTTTCAAGACCAATATATTTTAAGCCGGCGCTTTGGAAGCCCATTCAAGTGGATTATTTACTACAATATTTCTTTATAAGATACCGATGTCTGCAAATTGGCTCTGAAGCTGGCCTATTGACCCGGATTTCTCAAAAGAAGTATCTGGATTTTTGCATTGGCAAGGTTTGGACATATCTGTTAAAAGAGATTTGCTATAAGATCTTTGAGTATGCATCCAGGAGGAAATGACAAGGACTTAAAGATAACCAGGTGCCGGTTCAGGAAAATATTTAACCCAGAGCACAACCTATCAAGTTTGTTCTTGTGTTTATTTTACAGGATTAGTTTAACATGGATAAATCCAAATTAAACTGGGGGCTAATGTCGGGGATATACCCCGCAGTGTGACCCGGCCGGGTCATGACGACTCACCAGAGACTTGGCTGGAGCTTGGCGACTCACTGATGATCCGCCCGGATATGGCGGTTTACATGTAACCTGCCTGGACATTGTGACTCACTGGAGACCCGGTGGGCGGATCAGACGGACGACAAGGCCCAAGGCCTAGCAGGTCGGCTTATACTCTGGTGGGCCGGCTTAAGAGGAAAGGGATGATGAATATTTCCTTTACGAGGAAGCAAGACCCGGACTTGTATTCAACTTGTGAGAAAGGATAGA
Source organism: Triticum dicoccoides (assembly GCF_002162155.2). Lineage (NCBI taxonomy): Eukaryota > Viridiplantae > Streptophyta > Magnoliopsida > Poales > Poaceae > Triticum > Triticum dicoccoides. The sequence continues at coordinate 325,364,663 of NC_041388.1, forward strand.
CTAGTCCTAGTCCTACTAGGACTCCACATGTAATCCGCCCCTTCAACATATATAAGGAGGGGCAGAGCTCCCCAAAGAGGGACAGAAAATAATCTCTAGGCTAGACACAAAGGGGAAGCCGGCTTATGCGGCGACTCTCTCATGAGCATAATGAGATCTAGCCACAAACAACATGTAGGGTTATTACCAGATGATGTTTCCCAGGGCCCGAAGCTGTCTAAATCCTTGTATTATGTTGCGTCTCTCGATTCCGTTCAACCCCTCTCAAGCTACCACATAGATGCGTCGGCCTCGCGACTAAGTCCTGACACTAGGACATCTGCCGTGACAATTCCACGACATGTACCTTCTCCCGAATTGGAAAACAGTTCATCATAGAAATCAGTTCCACTGATGCCTACGCCAATTAGTGAGGAAGATTAATGATGATGATCATGAAACTTCAAGATCAAGTTACTACGGAACATCTTAGGTCAACCAGAGTGAGATCCGCACCAGAGTGGTACGGTAATCCTATTCTGGAGGTCATGTTACTTGACCATGACGAACCTACGAACTATGAGGAAGCGATGATGAGCCCAGATTCTGTGAAATGGCTTAAGACCATGAAATCTGAGATGGGATCCATGTATAAGAACAAAGTGTGGACTTTGGTTGACTTGCCCAATGATCGGCAAGCCATAGAAAATAGTTGGATCTTCAAGAGGAAGACGGACACTGATAGTAGTGTTACTATCTTCAAAGCTAGACTTGTCGAAAAAGGGTTTTTGACAAAGTTCAAGGTGTTGACTACGATAAGATTTTCTCACTCGTAGCGATGCTTAAAGTCTGTCTGAATCATGTTAGCAAATTGCCACATTTTATGAAATCTGGCAAATAGATGTCAAAACTACATTCCTTAATGGATTTCTTAAAGAAGAGTTGTATATGATGCAACCAGAAGGTTTTGTCGATCTTAAAGGTGCTAGCAAAATGTGCAAGCTCCAGCGATCCATCTATGGACTGGTGCAAGCATTTCGGAGTTGGAATATGCGCTTTGATGAGTTGATCAAAGCATATAGTTTTATACAGACTTGCGGTGAAGTCTGTATTTACAATAAAGTGAGTGGGAGCACTACAGCATTTCTGATAAATATATGTGAATGACATATTGTTGATCGGAAATAATGCAGAATTTTCTGGAAAGCATAAAAGAGTATTTGAAAGGAGTTTTTCAAAGAAAGACCTCGGTGAAGCTGCTTACATATTGAGCATCAAGATCTATTGAGATAGATCAAGACACTTGATAAGTTTTTTCAATGAGTACATACCTTGACAAGATTTTGAAGTAGTTCAAAATAGAACAGTCAAAGAAAGAGTTCTTGCCTGTGTTACAAGGTGTGAAATTGAGTAAGACTCAAAGCCCGACCACGGCAAAAAATAGAGAGAGAATGAAAGTCATTCCCTATGCTTCAGCCATGGGTTCTATAAAGTATGCCATGTTGTGTACCAGACCTATTGTATACAATAGTGATCTACGAGTAGATCACTGGACAACGGTCAAAATTATCCTTAGTGGAATAAGGATATGTTTCTCGATTAGGGAGGTGACAAAAGGTTCGTCGTAAAGGGATACGTCGATGCAAATTTTGACACTGATCCAGGTGACTCTAAGTATCAATCTGGATGCATATTAAAAGTGGGAGCAATTAGCTAGAGTAGCTCCGTGCAGAGCATTGTTGACATAGAAATTTGCATAATACATACGGATCTGAATTTGGAAGACCCGTTGACTAAATTTCTCTCACAAACAAAACATGATCACACCTTAGTACTCTTTGGGTGTTAATCACATGGCGATGTGAACTAGATTACCGACTCTAATAAATCCTTTGAGTGTTGGTCACATGACGATGTGAACTATGGGTGTTAATCACATGGTGATGTGAACTATTGGTGTTAAATCACATGGCGATGTGAACTAGATTATTGACTCTAGTGCAAGTGGGAGACTGAAGGAAATATGCCCTAGAGGAAATAATAAAGTTATTATTTATTTCCTTATTTCATGATAAATGTTTATTATTCATGCTAGAATTGTATTAACCGGAAACTTAGTACATGTGTGAATACATAGATAAATAGAGTGTCACTAGTATGCCTCTACTTGACTAGATCGTTGAATCAAAGATGGTTATGTTTCCTAGCCATAGACATGAGTTGTCATTTGATTAACGGGATCACGTCATTAGTAGAATGATGTGATTGACTTGACTCATTCCGTTAGCTTAGCACTTGATCGTTTAGTATGTTGCTATTGCTTTCTTCATGACTTATACATGTTCCTATGACTATGAGATTATGCAACTCCCGTTTACCGGAGGAACACTTTGTGTGCTACCAAAGTCCACAACGTAACTGGGTGATTATAAAGGTGCTCTATAGGTGTCTCCGAAGGTACTTGTTGAGTTGGCGTATTTCGAGATTAAGATTTGTCACTCCGATTGTCGGAGAGGTATCTTTGGGCCCTCTCGGTAATACACATCACTATAAGCCTTGCAAGCATTGTAACTAATTAGTTAGTTGCAGGATGATGTATTACGGAACGAGTAAAGAGACTTTCTGGTAATGAGATTGAACTAGGTATTGAGATACTGACAATCAAATCTCGGGCAAGTAAACATACCGACGACAAAGGGAACAACGTATGTTATTATGCGGTTTGACCAATAAAGATCTTCGTAGAATATGTAGGAGCCAATATGAGCATCCAGGTTCCGCTATTGGTTATTGACCAGAGACATGTCTCGGTCATGTCTACATAGTTCTCGAACCCGTAGGGTCCGCACGCTTAAAGTTTGGTGATGATCGGTATTATGAGTTTATGTGATTTGATATACCGAAGGTAGTTCGGAGTCCCGGATGAGATTGGGGACATGACGAGGAGTCTTGAAATGGTCGAGACGTAAAGATCGATATATTGGACAACTATATTCGGACATCGGAAAGGTTCCGAGTGATTCGGGTATTTTTCGGAGTACTGGGAGTTATGTGAATACAGGGAAGAAGTATTGGGCCTTAATGGGCTTTAGTGGGAAGTGTTGGGGAACGTTGCAGAAAATTAAAATTTTCCTATGGTTTCACCAAGATCCATCTATGAGTTCATCTAAGCAACGAGTCTAGGGAGAGAGTTTGCATCTACATACCACTTGTAGATCGCGTGCGGAAGCTTGCAAGGTGATGATGTAGTCGTACTCGACGTGATCCAAATCACCGATGACCAGCGCCGAACGGACGACACCTCCGCGTTCAACACACGTACGGGACGGGAGACGTCTCCTCCTTCTTGATCCAGCAAGGGGGAAGGAGAGGTTGATGAAGATCCAGCAGCACGACGGCGTGGTGGTGGATGCAGGGCGTCACAGCAGCAGGGCTTCGCCGAGACTACAAGGGAGAGACGTAACGGGGGGAGGTGGAGGCGCCAGGGGCTGGTGTATGAAGTCCCTCCTCTCCCCCACTATATATAGGGGTGCCAGGGGGGGCGCCGGCCCTAGTAGATGAGATCTACTAGGGGGGGCGGCGGCCTAGGGGAGGTTTCCCTCCCCCCCAAGGCACCTAGGGGTGCCTTCCACCACTAGGACTCCTCCTAGGGGGAAACCCTAGGCGCATGGGCCTATAGGGGCTGGTGCCCTTGGCCCATGATGGCCAAGGCGCACCCCCTACAGCCCATGTGGCCCCCCGAGACAGGTGGCCCCACCCGGTGGACCCCCGGGACCCTTCCGGTGGTCCCGGTACAATACCGATAACCCCGAAACTTGTCCCGATGCCCGAAATAGCACTTCCTATATATAATTCTTTACCTCCGGACCATTCTGGAACTCCTCGTGACGTCCGGGATCTCATCCGGGACTCCGAACAACATTCGGGTTTCTGCATATACATATCTTCATAACCCTAGCGTCACTGAACCTTAAGTGTGTAGACCCTACGGGTTCGGGAGACATGCAGACATGACCGAGACGCTCTCAGTCAATAACCATCAGCGGGATCTGGATACCCATGATGGCTCCCACATGCTCCTCGATGTTGTCATCGGATGAACCACGATGTCGAGGATTCGATCAAACCCTGTATGCAATTCCCTTTGTCAATCGGTACGTTACTTGCCCGAGACTCGATCGTCGGTATCCCAATACCTTGTTCAGTCTCGTTACCGGCAAGTCACTTTACTCGTACCGTAATGCATGATCCCGTGTCCAACACCTTGGTCACATTGAGCTCAATATGATGATGCATTACCGAGTGGGCCCAGAGATACCTCTCTGTCATACGGAGTGACAAATCCCAGTCTCGATCCGTGTCAACCCAACAGCTACTTTCGGAGATACCTGTAATGCACCTTTATAGTCACCCAGTTACGTTGTGACGTTTGATACACCCAAGGCACTCTTACGGTATCCGGGAGTTACACGATCTCATGGTCGAAGGAAGAGATACTTGACACTTGCAAAGCTCTAGCAAAACGAACTACACGATCTTTTATGCTATGCTTAGGATTGGGTCTTGTCCATCACATCATTCTCCTAATGATGTGATCCCGTTATCAACGACATCCAATGTCCATAGTCAGGAAACCATGACTATCTGTTGATCACAACAAGCTGGTCAACTAGAGGCTTACCAGGGACATAGTGTGGTCTAAGTATTCACACGTGTATTACGATTTCCGGATCAGTTATAGCATGAATAAAAGACAATTATCATGAACAATGAAATATAATAATACTTTTATTATTGCCTCTAGGGCATATTTCCAACAGTCTCCCACTTGCACTAGAGTCACCAATCTAGTTACATTGTGATGAATCTAACACCCATAGAGTTCTGGTGTTGATCATGTTTTGCACGCGAGAGAGGTTTAGTCAGCGGATCTGCGAGATTCAGATCCGTGTGCACTTTGCAAATCTCTATGTCTCCATCTTGAACATTTTCACGGATGGAGTTGAAACGACGCTTGATGTGCCTGGTCTTCTTGTGAAACCTGGGCTCCTTCGCGAGGGCAATAGCTCCAGTGTTGTCACAGAAGAGTTTGATCGGCCCCGACGCATTGGGTATGACTCCTAGGTCGGTGATGAACTCCTTCACCCAAATCGCTTCATGTGCTGCCTCCGAGGCTGCCATGTACTCCGCTTCACACGTAGATCCCGCCACGACGCTCTGCTTGCAGCTGCACCAGCTTACTGCTCCACCATTCAACATATACACGTATCCGGTTTGTGACTTAGAGTCATCCAGATCTGAGTCGAAGCTAGCGTCGACGTAACCCTTTACGATGAGCTCTTCGTCTCCTCCATAAACGAGAAACATGTCCTTTGTCCTTTTCAGGTACTTCAGGATATTCTTGACCGCTGTCCAGTGTTCCTTGCCGGGATTACTTTGGTATCTTGCTACCAAACTTACGGCAAGGTTTACATCGGGTCTGGTACACAGCATGGCATACATAATAGATCCTATGGCTGAAGCATAGGGGATGACACTCATCTCTTCTTTATCTTTTACCATGGTCGGTGACTGAGCTGAGCTCAGTCTCATACCTTGTAACATAGGCAAGAACCCCTTCTTGGACTGATCCATTCTGAATCTCTTCAAAATCTTATCAAGGTATGTGCTTTGTGAAAGACCTATGAGGCGTCTCGATCTATCTCTATAGATCTTGATGCCTAATATATAAGCAGCTTCTCCAAGGTCCTTCATTGAAAAACACTTATTCAAGTAGGCCTTAATGCTGTCCAGAAATTCTATATTATTTCCCATCAGGAGTATGTCATCTACATATAATATGAGAAATGCTACAGAGCTCCCACTCACTTTCTTGTAAACGCAGGCTTCTCCATAAGTCTGCATAAACCCAAACGCTTTGATCATCTCATCAAAGCGAATGTTCCAACTCCGAGATGCTTGCACCAGTCCATAAATGGATCGCTGGAGCTTGCATACTTTGTTAGCGTTCCGAGGATCGACAAAACCTTCCGGCTGCATCATATACAGTTCTTCCTTAAGATGCCCGTTAAGGAATGCTGTTTTGACGTCCATCTGCCATATCTCATAATCATAGTATGCGACAATTGCTAACATGATTCGGACGGACTTTAGCTTCGCTACGGGAGAGAATGTCTCGTCATAGTCAATCCCTTGAACCTGTCGATAACCCTTAGCGACAAGTCGAGCTTTATAGATGGTAACATTACCATCCGCGTCCGTCTTCTTCTTAAAGATCCATTTGTTTTCTATCGCTCGCCGATCATCGGGCAAGTCTGTCAAAGTCCATACTTTGTTTTCATACATGGATTCTATCTCGGATTTCATGGCTTCAAGCCATTTGTTGGAATCCGGGCCCGCCATTGCTTCTTCATAGTTCGAAGGTTCATTGTTGTCTAACAACATGATTTCCAGGACAGGGTTGCCGTACCACTCTGGTGCGGAACGTGTCCTTGTGGACCTACGAAGTTCAGCAGTAACTTGATCCGAAGTACCTTGATCATTATCATGGTTTTCCTCTTCAGTTGGTGTGGGCATCACAGGAACGGTTTCCTGTGCTGCGTCACTATCCCGCTCAAGAGGTAGTACTTCATCGAGTTCTACTTTTCTCCCACTTACTTCTTTCGAGAGAAACTCTTTTTTCCAGAAAGCATCCGTTCTTGGCAACAAAGATCTTGCCTTCGGATCTTAAGTAGAAGGTATACCCTACAGTTTCCTTAGGGTATCCTATGAATACGCATTTTTCCGACTTGGGTTCGAGCTTTTTAGGTTGAAGTTTCTTGACATAAGCTTCGCATCCCCAAACTTTTAGAAACGACAGCTTAGGTTTCTTTCCAAACCATAATTCATACGGTGTCGTCTCAACGGATTTAGACGGTGCCCTATTTAAAGTGAATGTAGCTGTCTCTAGAGCGTATCCCCAAAATGATAGCGGTAAATCGGTAAGAGACATCATAGACCGCACCATATCCAATAGAGTGCGATTACGACGTTCGGACACACCGTTTCGCTGAGGTGTTCCAGGCGGCGTGAGCTGTGAAACGATTCCACATTTCTTTAAGTGTGTACCAAAATCGTGACTTAAGTATTCTCCTCCACGATCTGATCGTAAGAATTTTATCTTTTGGTCACGTTGATTCTCCACCTCATTCTGAAATTCCTTGAACTTTTCAAAGGTCTCAGACTTGTGTTTCATTAAGTAGACATACCCATATCTACTCAAGTCATCTGTGAGAGTGAGAACATAACGATATCCTCCGCGAGCCTCAACGCTCATTGGACCGCACACATCGGTATGTATGATTTCCAACAAGTTGGTTGCTCGCTCCATTGTTCCGGAGAACGGAGTCTTGGTCATTTTGCCCAAGAGGCATGGTTCGCACGTGTCAAAGGATTCATAATCAAGAGACTCTAAAAGTCCATCGGCATGGAGCTTCTTCATGCGCTTGACACCAATGTGACCAAGGCGGCAGTGCCACAAGTATGTGGGACTATCGTTATCAACTTTAAATCTTTTGGCATCTACACTATGAACATGTGTAATATTACGCTCGAGATTCATTAAGAATAAACCATTGACCATCGGAGCATGACCATAAAACATATCTCTCATATAAATCGAACAACCATTATTCTCAGACTTAAATGAGTAGCCATCTCGTATTAAACGAGATCCAGATACAATGTTCATGCTCAAACTTGGCACTAAATAACAATTATTAAGGTTCAAAACTAATCCCGTAGGTAAATGTAGAGGCAGCGTGCCGACGGCGATCACATCGACTCTGGAACCATTCCCGACGCGCATCGTCACCTCGTCCTTCGCCAGTCTCCATTTATTCCGCAGCTCCTGCTGTCAGTTACAAATATGAGCAACGGCACCGGTATCAAATACCCAGGAGTTACTACGAGTACTGGTAAGGTACACATCAATCACATGTATATCAAATATACCTTTGGTGTTGCCGGCCTTCTTATCCGCTAAGTATTTGGGGCAGTTCCGCTTCCAGTGACCCTTCCCCTTGCAATAAAAGCACTCAGTCTCAGGCTTGGGTCCATACTTTGACTTCTTCCCGGTAACTGGCTTACCAGGCGCGGCAACATCTTTGCCGTCCTTCTTGAAGTTCTTCTTACCCTTGCCCTTCTTGAACTTAGTGGTCTTATTGACCATCAACACTTGATGTTCTTTCTTGATTTCAGCCTCTGCTGACTTCAGCATCGAGAACACTTCAGGAATGGTCTTTTCCATTCCCTGCATGTTGTAGTTCATCACAAAGCTCTTGTAGCTTGGTGGGAGCGACTGGAGGATTCTGTCAATGACCGCCTCATCTGGGAGGTTAATGTTCAGCTGGGTCATACGGTTGTGCAACCCAGACATCTTCAGGATGTGCTCACTGACAGAACTGTTTTCCTCCATCTTACAACTGTAGAACTTGTCGGAGACATCATATCTCTCGACCCGGGCATGAGCTTGAAAAACTAGTTTCAGCTCTTCGAACATCTCATATGCTTCGTGATGCTCAAAACGCTTTTGGAGCCCCGGTTCTAAGCTGTAAAGCATGCCGCACTGAACGAGGGAGTAATCATCAGCGCGAGACTGCCAAGCATTCATAATGTCTTGGTTCTCTGGGAAGGGAGCGTCACCTAGCGGTCCTTCTAGGACATATTGTTTCCTGGCAGCTATGAGGATGATCCTCAGGTTCCGGACCCAGTCCGTATAGTTGCTGCCATCATCTTTCAGCTTGGTTTTCTCTAGGAACGCGTTGAAGTTCATGTTGACGTTAGCGTTGGCCATTGATCTACAAGACATATTTGCAAAGGTTTTAGACTAAGTTCATGATAATAAAGTTCTAATCAAATTATGAACTCCCACTTAGATTAGACATCCCTTTAGTCATCTAAGTGTTACACGATCCGAGTCGACTAGGCCGTGTCCGATCATCACGTGAGACGGACTAGTCATCGTCGGTGAACATTCTCATGTTGATCGTATCTTCCATACGACTCGTGTTCGACCTTTCGGTCTCCGTGTTCCGAGGCCATGTCTGCACATGCTAGGCTCGTCAAGTTAACCCTAAGTGTTTTCGTTGTGTAAAACTGTCTTACACCCGTTGTATGTGAACGTAAGAATCCATCACACCCGATCATCACGTGGTGCTTAGAAGCGACGAACTGTAGCAACGGTGCACAGTTAGGGGAGAACACTTCTTGAAATTTTATAAGGGATCATCTTATTTACTACCGTCGTCCTAAGTAAACAAGATGCATAATACATAATAAACATCACATGCAATTATATAGTTGTGACATGATATGGCCAATATCATATAGCTCCATTGATCTTCATCTTCGGGGCTCCATGATCATCTTGTCACCGGCTTGACACCATGATCTCCATCATCATGATCTCCATCATCGTGTCTTCATGAAGTTGTCACGCCAACGACTACTTCTACTTCTATGACTAACGTTTAGCAATAAAGTAAAGTAGTTTACATGACGTTATTCAATGACACGCAGGTCATACAAAAAATAATGACAACTCCTATGGCTCCTGCCGGTTGTCATACTCATCGACATGCAAGTCGTGAATCATATTACAAAGAACATGATCTCATACATCACAATTCATCATTCATCACAACTTCTGGCCATATCACATCACATGATCAATCGCTGCAAAAACAAGTTAGACGTCCTCTAATTGTTGTTGCATCTTTTACGTGGCTGCAATTGGGTTCTAGCAAGAACGTTTTCTTACCTACGAATCACCACAACGTGATTTTGTCAACTTCTATTTACCCTTCATAAGGGCCCTATTCATCGATTCCGCTCCAACTAAGGTGGGAGAGACAGACACCCGCCAGCCACCTTATGCAACTAGTGCATGTCAATCGGTGGAACCGGTCTCACGTAAGCGTACATGTAAGGTTGGTCCGGGCCGCTTCATCCCACAATACCGTTGAGCAAGAAAAGACTAGTAGAGGCAAGTAAGATGACAAAATCCACGCCCACAACAAAGTTGTGTTCTACTCGTGCAAAGAGAACTACGCATAGACCTAGCTCATGATGCCACTGTTGGGGAACGTTGCAGAAAATTAAAAATTTTCCTACGGTTTCACCAAGATCCATCTATGAGTTCATCTAAGCAACGAGTCTAGGGAGAGAGTTTGCATCTACATACCACTTGTAGATCGCGTGAGGAAGCTTGCAAGGTGATGATGTAGTCGTACTCGACGTGATCCAAATCACCAATGACCAGCGCCGAACGGACGGCACCTCCGCGTTCAACACACGTACGGGACAGGAGACGTCTCCTCCTTCTTGATCCAGCAAGGGGGAAGGAGAGGTTGATGAAGATCCAGCAGCACGACAGCGTGGTGGTGGATGCAGGGCGTCACAGCAGCAGGGCTTCGCCGAGACTACGAGGGAGAGACGTAACGGGGGGAGGTGGAGGCGCCAGGGGATGGTGTATGAAGTCCCTCCTCTCCCCCACTATATATAGGGGTGCCAGGGGGGGCGCCGGCCCTAGTAGATGAGATCTACTAGGGGGGGCGGCGGCCTAGGGGAGGTTTCCCTCCCCCCCAAGGCACCTAGGGGTGCCTTCCACCACTAGGACTCCTCCTAGGGGGAAACCCTAGGCGCATGGGCCTATAGGGGCTGGTGCCCTTGGCCCATGATGGCCAAGGCGCACCCCCTACAGCCCATGTGTCCCCCCGGGACAGGTGGCCCCACCCGGTGGACCCCCGGGACCCTTCCGGTGGTCCCGGTACAATACCGATAACCCCGAAACTTGTCCCGATGCCCGAAATAGCACTTCCTATATATAATTCTTTACCTCCGGACCATTCCGGAACTCCTCGTGACGTCCGGGATCTCATCCGGGACTCCGAACAGAATTCGGGTTTCTGCATATACATATCTTCATAACCCTAGCGTCACCGAACCTTAAGTGTGTAGACCCTACGGGTTCGGGAGACATGCAGACATGACCGAGATGCTCTCAGTCAATAACCATCAGCGGGATCTGGATACCCATGATGGCTCCCACATGCTCCTCGATGTTGTCATCGGATGAACCACTATGTCGAGGATTCGATCAAACCCTGTATGCAATTCCCTTTGTCAATCGGTACGTTACTTGCCCGAGACTCGATCGTCGGTATCCCAATACCTTGTTCAGTCTCGTTACCGGCAAGTCACTTTACTCGTACCGTAATGCATGATCCCGTGTCCAACACCTTGGTCACATTGAGCTCATTATGATGATGCATTACCGAGTGGGCCCAGAGATACCTCTCCGTCATACGGAGTGACAAATCCCAGTCTCGATCCATGTCAACCCAACAGCTACTTTCGGAGATACCTGTAATGCACCTTTATAGTCACCCAGTTACGTTGTGACGTTTGATACACCCAAGGCACTCTTACGGTATCCGGGAGTTACACGATCTCATGGTCGAAGGAAGAGATACTTGACACTTGCAAAGCTCTAGCAAAACGAACTACACGATCTTTTATGCTATGCTTAGGATTGGGTCTTGTCCATCACATCATTCTCCTAATGATGTGATCCCGTTATCAACGACATCCAATGTCCATAGTCAGGAAACCATGACTATCTGTTGATCACAACGAGCTGGTAAACTAGAGGCTTACCAGGGACATAGTGTGGTCTAAGTATTCACACGTTTATTACGATTTCCGGATAATACAGTTATAGCATGAGTAAAAGACAATTATCATGAACAATGAAATATAATAATACTTTTATTATTGCCTCTACGGCATATTTCCAACAGGAAGGAGAGGCAGCAGCGAGGAGGTGGCGCGCGCCCCTCCCAAGCCCAGTCCGAATAGGACAAGGGGTTTGGGACGCAGCCCCCTCTCCCTTCCTTCTCCCCTCCCCTCCTTTCCCCCTTCTCCTAGTTGGACTAGGAAAGGAGGAAACCTACTCCTACTAGGAGTAGGAATCCTACTCCCTTGGCGCACCCCTCCTAGGGCCGGCCTCCTCCTCCCTTGCTCCTTTATATATGGGGGCAGGAGGGCACCCCAAGGCACACAAGTTGATCAGTTGATTTATTCCAGCCGTGTGCGGTGCCCCCTCCACCATATTCCACCTCGGTTTTATCGTAGCGGTGCTTAGGCGAAGCCCTGCGTCGGTAGCATCATCATCACCGTCACCACGCCGTCGTGCTGACGAAACTCTCATGTGAAGCTTTGCTAGATCGGAGCTCGTGGGACGTCATTGAGTTGAACATGTGCAAAACTCGGAGGTGCCGTGCGTTCGGTACTTGGATCGGTAGGATCATGAAGACGTACGACTACATCAACCGCGTTGTGCTAACGCTTCCGCATTCGGTCTACGAGGGTACGTGGACACACTCTCCCCTCTCGTTGCTATGCATCACCATGATCCTGTGTGTGTGTAGGAATTTTTTTGAAATTACTACGTTCCCCAACATTTATAGCAAACCCCTCGGTATTTGATACTAGTTCAGTTGCTAAGAGTAGTAACTTCAAATGGAAGTTGCAAAATAAACAAAGACTAGTTGAGGATGAGGTGACGATGTGTGCTGGAAATGATTCGAAGGTTGATAAGATCACCATCGCACACTCCCTTTACCTTCGGGATTAGTGTTGAACCTAAAATAAATGTTATTTGGTGTTTGCGTTGAGCATAATATGATTGGATCATGTTTATTGCAATACAGTTATTCATTTAAATCAAAGAATAATTGTTATTCTGTTTACATGAATAAAATCTTCTGTGGTCATACACCCAAGGTGAATTGTTTATTGAATCTCGATCGTAGTGATACACATATTCATAATATTAAGCCAAAAGATGCAAAGTTAATAATGATAGTGCAACCTATTTGTGGCACGGCCGTTTAGGTCATATCGGTGTAAAGCGCATAAATAAACTCCATGCTGATGGACTTTTGGAATCACTTGATGCTTGCGAACCATGCCTCATGGGCAAGATGACTAAGACCCCGTTCTCCAAAACAATGGAGCGAGCAACTGACTTATTAGAAATAATACATACTGATGTATGCGATCCGATAAGTGTTGAGGCTCGCGGTGGGTATCGTTATTTTCTGACCTTCACAGATGATTTGAGCAGATATGGGTATATCTAAGTAATGAAACATATAAGTCTGAAACATTTGAAAAGTTCAAAGAATTTCATAGTGAAGTGGAAAATCATCGTAACAAGAAAATAAAGTTTCTACAATCTGACCGCGGAGGCGAATATTTGAGTTACGAGTTTGGTCTTCATTTGAAACAATGTGGAATAGTTTCGCAACTCACGCCACCTGGAACACCACAACATAATGGTGTGTCCGAACGTTTTAATCGTACTTTATTGGATATGGTGCGATCTATGATGTCTCTTACCGATTTATCACTATCGTTTTGGGGTTATGCATTAGAGACAGCTGCATTCACGTTAAATAGGGCACCATCTAAATCCGTTGAGATGACACCGTATGAACTATGGTTTGGCAAGAAACCAAAGTTGTCATTTCTTAAAGTTTGGGGTTGTGATGCTTATGTGAAAAGTTTCAATCTGATAAGCTCGAACCCAAATCGGAGTAGTGCGTCTTGATAGGATACCCAAAAGAAACTACCTTCTATCACAGATCCGAAGGCATAATATTTTGTTGCTAAGAATGGATCCTTTCTAGAGAAGGAGTTTCTCTCGAAAGAAGTGAGTGCGAGGAAAGTAGAACTTGATGAGGTAACTGTACCTTCTCCCGAATTGGAAAGTAGTTCATCACATAAATCAGTTCCAGTGATTCCTACACCAATTAGTGAGGAAGCTAATAATGATGATCATGAAACTTCAGATCAAGTTACTACTGAACCTCGTAGGTCAACTAGAGTACGGTCCGCACCAGAGTGGTACAGTAATCCTATTCTGGAAGTCATGCTACTAGACCATGACGAACCTACGAACTATGAGGAAACGATGATGAGCCCAGATTCCGCAAAATGGCTTGACGCCATGAAACCTGAGATGGGATCCATGTATGAGAACAAAGTATGGACTTTGATTGACTTGCGCGATGATCGGTGAGCCATTGAGAATAAATGGATCTTTAAGAGGAAGACGGACGATGATAGTAGTGTTACTATCTACAAAGCTCGAATTGGCGCAAAACGTTTTCGACAAGTTCAAGATGTTGACTACGATGAGATTTTCTCATTCGTAGTGATGCTTATGTCTGTCCGAATAATGTTAGCAATTGCCGCATCTTATGAAATCTGGCAAATGGATGTCAAAATTGCATTCCTTAATGGATGTCTTGAAGAAGAGTTGTATATGATGCAACAAGAAGGTTTTGTCAATCCTAAAGGTGCTAACAAAGTGTGCAAGCTACAACGATCCATCTATGGACTGGTGCAAGCATCTTGGAGTTGGAATATATACTTTGATAAAGTGATCAAAGCATATGGTTTTATACAGACTTGCGGTGAAGCCTGTATTTAAAAGAAAGTGAGTGGGAGCACTACAGCATTTCTGATAAGTATATGTGAATGACATATTGTTGATCAGAAATAATGTAGAATTTTCTGGAAAGCATAAAGGAGTGTTTGAAAAGAGTTTTTCAAAGAAAGACCTCAATGAAGCTACTTACACATTGAGCATCAAGATCTATAGAGATAGATCAAGATGCTTGATAAGATTTTTCAATGAGTACATACCTTGACAAGATTTTGAAGTAGTTCAAAATGGAACAGTCAAAGAAGGAGTTCTTGCCTGTGTTGCAAGGTGTGAAGTTGAGTAAAAACTCAAAACCCGACCACAGCAGAAAATAGAAAGAGAATGAAAAGTCATTCCCTATGCCTCAGTCATAGGTTCTATAATGTATGCCATGCTGTGTATCAGTCCTATTGTATACCTTAGCATGATTCTGGCAAGGGAGTATAATAGTGATCTAGGAGTAGATCACTGGACAGTGGTCAAAATTATCCTTAGAGGACTAAGGAAATATTTCTCGGTTATGGAGGTGATAAAAGAGTTCGTCGTAAAGAGTTACATTGATGCAAGCATTTTACATCGATCTAGGTGACTCTAAGTCTCGATCTAGATACATATTGAAGGTGGGAGCATTTAACTAGAGTAGCTCCATGTAGAGTATTGTAGACATAGAAATTTGCGAAATATATAGAGATCTGAATGTTGCAGACCCGTAGACTAAACTTCTCTCACACGCAAAACATGATCACTCTTTGGGTATTAATCACATAACTATGTGAACTAGATTATTGACTCTAGTAAACCCTTTGGGTATTAGTCACACGAAGATGTGAACTAATCACATAAAGATGTGAACTATTGGTGTGAAACCACATGACGATGTGAAATAGATTATTGACTCTAGTGCAAGTGGGAGACTGAAGGAAATATGCCCTAGAGGCAATAATAAAGTTGTTATTTATATTTCCTTATATCATGATAAATGTTTATTATTCATGCTAGAATTGTATTAACCGGAAACTTAGTACATGTGTGAATACATAGACAAACAGAGTGTCACTAGTTTGCCTCTGCTTGACTAGCTCATTGAATCAATGATGGTTATGTTTCCTAACCATAGAAATGAGTTATCAATTGATTAACGGGATCACATCATTAGAGAATGATGTGATTGACTTGACCCATCCGTTCGCTTAGCATGATGACGTTTAGTTTGTTGTTATTGCTTTCTCCATAACTATACATGCTCCTATGACTATGAGATCATGCAACTCCTGAATACCGGAGGAACACTTTGTGTGCTACCAAACGTCACAACGTAACTGGGTGATTATAAAGGTGCTCTACAGGTGTCTCCGATGGTGTTTGTTGAGTTGGATGGATCAAGATTGGGATTTGTCACTCTGATTGTCGGAGAGGTATCTCTGGGCCCTCTGGGTAATATACATCACTATAAGCCTTGCAAGCAATGTAGCTAATGAGTTAGTTGCCGGATGTAGAATTATGGAACGAGTAAAGAGACTTGCCGGTAACGAGATTGAACTAGGTATTGAGATACCAACGATCGAATCTCGGGCAAGTAACATACTGATGACAAATGGAACAACGTATATCGTTATGCGGTTTGACCGATAAAGATCTTCGTAGAATATGTAGGAACCAATATGAGCATCCAAGTTCCGCTATTGGTTATTGACCGAAGACATGTCTCGGTCATGTATACATAGTTCTCGAACTCGTAGGGTCCGCACGCTTAACGTTCGGTGACGATCGGTATTACGAGTTTATGTGTTTTGATGTACTGAAGGTAGTTCGGAGTCTAGGATTTGATCACAGACATGACAAGGAGTCTCAAAATGGTTGAGACATAAAGATCGATATATTGGACGACTATGTTTGGACATAGGAAGGGTTTCGAGTGAAATTCTGGCATATACCGGAGTACCGGGGGGTTACCGGAACCCCCCCGAGGAGTTTAATGGGCCTTATGGGCCTTAGTGGAAAGAGAGGAGGGGCTGCCGGGGCAGGCCGCGCGCCCCTTCCCCCTCTGGTCCGAATTGGACTAGGAAGGGGGGGCTTTCCTTCTCCCTCTTTCCTCCTTCCTTCTCCTACTCCTACTACATGGAAAGGGGGGGATCCTACTCCCGGTGGGAGTAGGACTCCCCATGGGGCGCGCCATAGGAGGGCCGGCCCTCCCCCTCCTCCACTCCTTTATATACGGGGGAGGGGGGCACCCCATAGACACATAAGTTGATCGTTGATCTTCAGTCGTGTGCGGTGCCCCCCTCCATCATAATCCACCTCGGTAATATCGTAGCGGTGCTTAGGTGAAGCCCTGTTCTGGTAGCAACATCATCACCGTCATCATGCCGTCATGCTGACGAAGCTCTCCCTCAAAGCTCTACTAGATTGTGAGTTCACGGGACGTCACCGAGCCGAACATGTGCAGATCGCGGAGTTGCCGTATCTTTGGTGCTGGATCGGTCGATCGTGAAGACGTACGACTACATCAATCGTGTTGTCATAACGCTTTCGCTTACGGTCTACGAGGGTACGTAGACGATACTCTCCCCTCTCGTTGCTATGCATCACCATGATCTTGCGTGTGCGTAGGAATTTTTTTGAAATTACTGCGTTCCCCAACACCCAGGACTTATAACCCTTTCTACAAATCCAAGCACATACACTATGCATAGATGAATAAAAACGAAGCGCTTTCATAAAAACTTGCATTCATGTTACCCAGGTTCGGGCCGCTTTGCAGCATAAAACTCTACTCCTGCTTTAGTGGATTGATCTGGAAGAACACGAAGACACGACGTGCTCAGGCTCCGCAAGTGTGCCTCGAGTCATCAGTCGGTGATACGTCTCCAATGTATCTATAATTTGTTATTGTTCCATGCTATTATATTATCAACCTTGGATGTTTTATATGCATTTATATGCTATTTGATATGATTTTTGGGACTAACCTATTAACCCAGAGCCCAGTGCTAGTTTCTGTTTTTTCCTTGTTTTAGAATATCGCAGAAAAGGAAAATCAAACGGAGTCCAATTGACTTGAAACTTCATGGAACTTATTTTTGGATCAGAAGAAGCCCAGAAGACTTGGAGTCTATGTAAGGGAAGCTTCGAGCAGGCCACGGGGTAGGGGGGCGCGCCCACCCCTGGGCGCGCCCTTCACCCTCGTGGGCCCTCGTGGCTCCCCTGACATACTTCTTCCGCCTATATATCTCCATATACCCTAAAAACATCCGGAAGCACAATAGATTGGGAGTTCCGCCGCTAGAAGCCTCTATAGCCACCGAAAGCCAATCTAGACCCGTTCCGGCGCCCTGCCATAGGGGAATCCTTCTCCGGTGGCCATCTTCATCATCCCGGTGCTCTCCATGACGAGGAGGGAGTAGTTCTCCCTCGGAGCTAAGGGTATGTACCAGTAGCTATGTGTTTGCTCTCTCTCTCTCTCTCGTGTTCTTGATTTGGCACGATCTTGATGTATCGCGAGCTTTGCTATTATAGTTGGATCTTATGTTTCTTCTCCCCTTCGACTCTCTTGTAATGATTTGAGTTTCCCCTTTGAAGTTATCTTATCGGATTGAGTCTTTAAAGATTTGAGAACACTTGATGTATGTCTTGCTGTGCGTATCTGTGGTGACAATGGGATACCACGTGATTCACTTGATGTATGTTTTGGTGATCAACTTGCGGGTTCCGCCCATGAACCTATGCATAGGGGTTGGCACATGTTTTCGTCGTGATTCTCCGGTAGGAACTTTGGGGCACTCTTTGAGGTTCTATGTGTTGGTTGAATAGATGAATATGGGATTGTGTGATGCATATCGTATAATCATACCCACGGATACTTGAGGTGACATTAGGGTTTTGGTTGATTTGTGTCTTAAGGTGTTATTCTAGTACGAACTCTAGGGCTGTTTGTGACACTTATAGGAATAGCCCAATGGATTGATTGGAAAGAATAACTTTGAGGTGGTTTCGTACCCTACCATAATCTCTTCGTTCGTTCTCCGCTATTAGTGACTTTGGAGTGACTCTTTGTTGCATGTTGAGGGATAGTTATGTGATCCAATTATGATATTATTGTTGAGGGAACTTACACTAGCGAAAGTATGAACCCTAGGCCTTGTTTCCTATCATTGCAATACCATTTATGCTCACTTTTATCACTTGCTACCTTGCTGTTTTTATATTTTCAGATTACAAAAACTATTATCTACTATCCATATACCACTTGTATCACCATCTCTTCGCTGAACTAGTGCACCTATACAATTTACCATTGTATTGGGTGTGTTGGGGACACAAGAGACTCTTTGTTATTTGGTTGCAGGCTTGCTTGAGAGAGACCATCTTCATCCTACGCCTCCTACGGATTGATAAACATTAGGTCATCCACTTGAGGGAAATTTGTTACTGTCCTACAAACCTCTGCACTTGGAGGCCCAACAACGTCTACAACAAGAAGGTTGTGTAGTAGACATCAAGCTCTTTTCTGGCGCCGTTGCCAGGGAGGTGAGTGCTTGAAGGTATATCTTTAGATCTTGCAATCGAGTCTTTTAGTTTCTTGTTTTATCACTAGTTTAGTTTATAAAAGAAAATTACAAAAAAATGGAATTAAGTTTGCCTCATATGCTTCATCTTTTTAATATCTTTCGTTAGTATGATGGAAAGGAAAATTGTGCTCAAGTGCTAGAAGAAGAATGCATTAGAATGTTTGGCACTAAATATTTGAATGATGAGCATGATTGCAATGTTGTTAGTATGAATTCTTTGAATATCCATGATGCTAATGATATGCAAAGCCACAAGCTTGGGGATGCTACCTTTGATGAAGATGATATTTTTAGTTCCCCAAGTTTTGATGTGCAAATTTATTATGATGAGAGCATGCCCGCTATCTATGATGATTATTGTGATGACTTGTATGCTATAAAGAATAATGATATCCATGAAAATTGTCATCATGATTTTAACTTTCAATTGGATTATGCCTCACATGATAGTTATTTTCTTGAGTTTGCTCCCACTACTATTCATGAGAAGAAATTTGCTTATGTGAAGAGAAATTCTATGCTTGTAGATCATGAAAAGAATGCTTTATGTGATAGTTATATTGTTGAATTCGTTCATGATGCTAATGAAAATTATTATGTGGGAGGAACATATGCTTGTAGGAATTGCAATAATATCAAGTTTCCTCTCTATGTGCTTAAAGTTTTGAAGCTATGCTTGTTTTGCCTTCCTATGCAAGTTGATTCTTGTTCCCATAAGTTGTTTGCTCACAAAATCCCTATGCATAGGAAGAGGGTTAGACTTAAATGTGCTAGTCATATTCTTCATGATGCTCTCTTTATGTTACAATTCTTATCCTTTATGTGAGCATCATTGAAATCATCATGCCTAGCTAGGGGCGTTAAACGATAGCGCTTGTTGGGAGGCAACCAAATATTATTTTTGTTCCTTGCTTTTTGTTCCTGTTTAGTAACAAATTAATCATCTAGCCTCTGTTTAGATGTCGTTTTATGTGTTTAATTAGTGTTTGTGCCAAGTAGAACCTTTGGGAAGACTTGGGTGAAGTCTTTATGATCATGCTGTAAAAAACAGAAACTTTAGCACTCACGAGAATTGCTGCCATTTTTATTTGGATAGTGCTATTTAGTTAATTCTTTTTGCATATGATTAATAGATAAATTCCTCACGTACAGCAATTTATTTTAGAATTTTATGAGCTCCATAAGTATACGTTTGATTCAGATTACTACATACTGTTCTGTTTTTCACAGATTCTGTTTTTCGTGTGTTGTTTGCTTATATTGATGAATCTATGACTAGTAAAATAGTTTATAAACCATAGAGAAGTTGGAATACAGTAGGTTTAACACCAATATAAATAAAGAATGAGTTCATTACAGTACCTTGAAGTGGTGATTTATTTTCTTATACTAACGGAGCTTACGAGTTTTCTGTTAAGTTTTGTGTTGTGAAGTTTTCAAGTTTTGGGTAAGGATTCGATGGACTATGGAATAAGGAGTGCCAAGAGCCTAAGCTTGGGGATTCCCTAGGCACCCCAAGGTAATATTCAAGGATAGCCAAGAGCCTAAGCTTGGGGATGCCCCGGAAGGCATCCCCTCTTTCGTCTTCGTTCATCGGTAACTTTACTTGGAGCTATATTTTTATTCACCATATGATATGTGTTTTGCTTGTAGCATCAATTTATTTTGTTAGGATTTTCTTGATGTTATTTAGAACAATGTGTTGCATCTTTTATTTCAATAAAAGTGGCATTGATAGCCTTTACTATGCCTATTTTAGAAGTCCACATGTTGCTGTTTGAAAACGGAAAGTTTACCGCTGTTGCAATAATTCCTTAGAAAATTAAGAATGTGATAAAATGTTGAGACCTTTTGCATATTAATCTCTGATAAATTTACTACAGTGGGAATTTTCTTTCATAATTTTTGGAGCTAGGGAAGTATGGATGTTGCTGAATTCTTTACAGACTGTCCTGTTTAGGCAGATTGCTGTTATGTTTGCATTGTTTGCATATGTTTGCTTATTTAATGATTCTATTTGAGGATTGGACTATTAAATATGCAGAGGCATTTAGTATGAAATGTTGAATAATAATTTTAGTGATTTGCTACAGTAGAGTATGATAAGGTTTTTGTAATGGTTTATACTAACTTATCTCACGAGTCAGTTTTGTGTGGATGAAGCTTTAGAGATTTAGGGAGACCGTGATATGAGAGGAATTAAGGAGACACAAAAGCTCAAGCTAGGTGATGCCCAAGGCACCCCAAGATAATATTTCAAGAAGTCTCAAGCGTCTAAGCTTTGGGATGCCCCGGTTGGCATCCCACCTTTTTTCTTCAACAACTATCGGTTAGTACCAGTTGATCCTAAGTTTTTGCTTCTTCACATGATGTTTGCCATTCTTAGAATGTCATTTTATTTAGTTTTGCTTGCTGCTTGAATAAAATACCAAGATATGAAATTATTAAATGTTAGAGATTCTTCATATAGTTGCATAATTATTAGACTACTCATTGATCTTCACTTATATCTTTCGGAGTAGTTTTTCGTTTGCTCTAGTGCTTCACTTATATCCTTTTAGAGCACGGCGGTGGTTTTATTTTGAAGAAATAGATGAACTCTCGTGCTTCACTTATATTATTTTGAGAGTCTTTAGAACAGCATGGCAGTTTGCTTTGGTTATGAAACTAGTCCTAATATGATGGGCATCCAAGAGGGATATAATAAAAACATTCATATAGAGTGCATTGAATACTAAGAGAAGTTTGATACTTGATAATTGTTTTGAGATATGGATATGGTGATATTAGAGTCATGCTAGTGGAGTAGTTGTGAATTTGAGAGATACTTGTGTTGAAGTTTGTGATTCCCGTAGCATGCACGTATGGTGAACCGTTATGTGATGAAGTCGGAGCATGATTTATTTATTGATTGCCTTCCTTATGAGTGGCGGTCGGGGACGAGCGATGGTCTTTTCCTACCAATCTATCCCCCTAGGAGCATGTGCGTAGTACTTTGTTTCGATAACTAATAGATTTTTGCAATAAGTATGTGAGTTCTTTATGACTAATGTTGAGTCCATGGATTATACGCACTCTCACCCTTCCACCATTGCTAGCCTCTCTAGTACCGCACAACTTTCGCCGGTACCATAAACCCACCATATACCTTCCTAAAAACAGCCACCATACCTACCTATTATGGCATTTCCATAGACATTCCGAGATATATTGCCATGCAACTTTCCACCGTTCTGTTATTATGACATGCTTCATCATTGTCATATTGCTTGCATGATCATGTAGTTGACACCGTATTTGTGGCAAAGCCACCGTTCATAATTCTTTCATACATGTCACTCATGCATCATTGCACATCCCGATACACCGCCGGAGGAATTCATATAGAGTCATATCTTGTTCTAAGTATCGAGTTGTAATTCTTGAGTTGTAAGTAAATAAAGTGTGATGATCATCATTATTAGAGCATTGTCCCAGTGAGGAAAGGATGATGGAGACTATGATTCCCCCATAAGTCGGGATGAGACTCCGGATGAAAATAAATAAATAAAAGAGGCCAAAGAATCCCAAAAAAAGAGAAAAAAGAGAGGCCATAAAAAAAAGAGAAGGCCCAAATAAAAAAAAGAGAGAAAACGAGAGAAGGGGCAATGCTACTATCCTTTCACCACACTTGTGCTTCAAAGTAGCACCGTGATCTTCATGATAGAGAGTCTCCTATGTTGTCACTTTCATATACTAGTGGGAATCTTTCATTATAGAACTTGGCTTGTATATTCCAATGATGGGCTTCCTCAAAATGCCCTAGGTCTTCGTGAGCAAGCGAGTTGGATGCACACCCACTAGTTTCTTTTGTTCAGCTTTCATACATTTATAGCTCTAGTGCATCCGTTGCATGGCAATCCCTACTCACTCACATTGATATCTATTGATGGGCATCTCCATAGCCCGTTGATACGCCTAGTTGATGTGAGACTATCTTCTCCCTTTTTGTCTTCTCCACAACCACCATTCTATTCCCCATATAGTGCTATATCCATGGCTCACGCTCATGTATTGCGTGAAGATTGAAAAAGTTTGAGAACATCAAAAGTATGAAACAATTGCTTGGCTTGTCATCGGGGTTGTGCATGATTTAAATATTTTGTGTGGTGAAGATGGAGCATAGCCAGACTATATGATTTTGTAGGGATAGCTTTCTTTGGCCATGTTATTTTGAGAAGACATGATTGTTTGGTTAGTATGCTTGAAGTATTATTATTTATATGTCAATATTAAACTTTTGTCTTGAATCTTATGGATCTGAATATTCTTGCCACAATAAAAAGAAATACATGATGAATATGTTAGGTAGCATTCCACATCAAAAATTATGTTTTATCATTTACCTACTCGAGGACGAGCAGGAATTAAGCTTGGGGATGCTGTGTTGGGGATGTAAGTGCATCTAGTGCCACCCCTAGTTGGTTTTGGAGTATTGACGACAAACCTAGTTGAGGGACCAATGTGTTTGTGAGAATTGCAGGATAACACAGGTAGAAGTCCCTCATTGATTCGGTTTTCCTACCAGAGATGACCCCTAAAAATGTATGAAGACATTGATGTCAAAGGTGGTATATGAAGATATTCTCATTGAAGACTATGACAAGAGAAGACATCGCATGAAGCCTATGGAGCTCGAAGACTCAGATCTTTCGTAGTTACTTTTCTCCTTTATTGAGTCATAGGAACCACCGTACTGTTAAGTGGGGTCCAAGAGAACCAGTCAGAATGACTGAAGTGATGCTTAACCAAAACCTATGTGTTCGAGTGAAGACTATGAGAGCGAATCTTGTCCAGAGTCGGACAAGTCAGCTTTGCTTGTAGCCCAAGTAAAGTTGCCATGTGTGTTTGAAATCTAACCATTGGAACACATGTCAGTTCCTTAGTGACCCAGGGTCATTTCGGACAAATCAGGTCGGGTTGCCTAGTGGCTATAAATAGCCCACCCCCTACAACCATAAATGATTGGCTGCTCAGAGTTAGAGTACGGCTTTTGTCGTTTGAGAGCAACCCACCTCGAAGCCTTTGAGAGAGAATTCCTTGCGAGGATAAAGCCCTAACCACCCAGAGCCAAAGAGTGTTAGGCATCACTTAAGTCTTCTTGTCTGTGTGATCTGAAGACTTATTACACTTGAGGACTGTGAATCCTCCAGCCGGTTAGGCGTCGCGTTCTGAGCATCCAAGAGACATTGTGGATCGCCAGTGAACGAAGTCTGTGAAGGTTTGGGAGTCTACCTTGAAGACTTACCAGAGTGATTGGGCGAGGTCTGTGTGACCTTAGCTCAAGGGGAATACGGTGAGGACTGGGTGTCCTGAGCTGCGTGTTCAAGACTGGGTGTCCGGGACTGTGTGTCCTCGGGTTTAAATACCTAGCCGCCCTAACCAGATGTACAGTTGTCACAGAACTAGAACTGGTCCAACAAATCATTGTCTTCAACGAGTCACTGGTTTCATCCTTCCCTTCCCTTTACTTACTGTTGGTCCTTGTGAAGTCATTGTATGATTGCACTATCTTCTGTCTTCACTGAGTGACTGCTTGTTCTGATCGGCCTCATAATATCTTCCTACCTGATCCTTACTACGTAGCTGCTATTAGTCATTGTGCTTTCACCTCATTGAATACTTGACTATGGTTTGCCTAGTGTAGTCTACCTTTCGTTGCATGGTAATAGGTTTATTTCTATCGTTTGTCTTCGAAACTTCCACGTATTGAAGACTTTCATAAAAATCGCCTATTCACCCCCCCTCTAGTCGATATAACGCACTTTCAATTGGTATCAGAGCAAGGTACTCCCTTGTTCTGTGTGATTCGGTTTAACCACCTGGAGTTTTAGCTATGTCGACTGCAGGGATAATTAAAGTCTCCGCTGCGCGCCCCGTCTTCGATGGAACTGAATATCCCTACTGGAAGAATAAGATGCGCATGCATCTTGAAGCCATTGACGTCGACCTATGGTATGTTGTCAAGAACGGCGTTCCCAAGGCTGGAGAAGGTGTCACTGCTGCAGACGTGAAGAAGTTCGTTCAATTGGAATCTACTGCCAAGAATATCATTTGTGGTCATCTGACCAAAGGACAGTATGACCGCGTGAGTGCTTTGGAAACATCTAAGCTAGTCTGGGACTGGCTCTCCAAGGTCAACGAAGGCGTCTCAACCCAGAGAGATCAGAGAATCAGTGTCCTTCGTGACCTCTTCAACTGCTTCAAGAGAAATGACAATGAGAATGTCCAGCTCACGTTTGATTGACTCACTGACATCACAAATGAGCTTCAAGCCCTCGGCGCTACTGAGATCACCAAGCATGAAGTCGTCAAGACACTACTGAGATCACTTGACAGTTCGTTTGACACCCTAGCCCTGATGATTCAAGAATGTCCTGATTTCAAGACACTCGATCCGTCTGACATACTTGAGAGGCTCAACACACATGAGTTTCAACTTTCTGAGAAAAGAGATATCTACGGTCCAAACTATGGGCGAACTCGTGCCTTGAAGGCAAAAGTTGTCTCCTCATCTGAAGAAGAATCTGACAGCAGTTCTGATGATCCTGAAGACATTGAAAAGGAACTTGCTATGCCTGTGAAGAAGTTCCAAAAATTCACCAAGAAGAAAGGCTTCAGAAAGTCATCACGATCAAGATCAAGGAATGATGAAGCTTCTGCTCATGACTACAAGAAGAAAACATGCCACAAGTGCAAGAAACCTGGCCACTACATCTCTGAGTGTCTGCAGTGGGACATTGAGAACAAGAAGAAAAAGAAGAGCAAGGAGTATGATTCTAATGACAAGAAGAAGAAATACTCAAAGTCTTCTTCCAAGTCCTCCTCAAAGTCTTCATCACACAAGAAGAGCTCATCTGGCAAGGCACGTGCGTCAAGGAAATGGATTCAGAGGAGGAGTCCGCTTCTGAGGAGGCAGAGGTGGAGTCTGAGGAGGAGTCCGATTCTGGCATTGCGAGTCTGGCTACAGCATACGTTGCCAAGTCCATCTTCAACACTGAAGACAATGACTCCATCACCGACACCTATGCAAATGACAAAGACTACTCCACTCCTACCTACTGCTTCATGGCACGCGGTGCCAAGTTAAACACACGCACTACTCACTATCAAACATCTAGTGATGATGACTCTGATCGTGGTTCCAAACCCAGCTACAAAACACTCGCTAAAATTGCAACTGAACAATAGAAAACCAGGGAACACATTCAAAAACTGTTAGACAAAAGCGATGATATGTTAGACGCTGAAATGACTCGATCTCAGTCCTTAATTGAAGACATAAAAAAATCTTCACGTTAAGTATGAGGAACTTGAAAGTTGTCATGAAACGCTCTCAACAGCTCATGAAAGGCTTTCCTATGATTATCTTCAAAGGAAGCAAGATCTTGAGAAATTGAGAGCGGCTCATGAAGATCTTCAGAAAGAAAACGAGTCGCTTCGCGCCAAACAGATCAGTTCAGCTCAGGAAAGATTTGAACCACCATGTCTTAAATGCATTGAGCGTGATAATGCTACCTCTGTTGCTGAATGTTCTACTGCTGCTACTGTTGCAATATCTTCAACTGTTGATGTGAGAAGTAACCCCTCTGCTGAGGATACCACTGCTATTGCTGATCAGAATGCTAGGTTAAAGACATTGCGTGAAATAGGGATGTACAAAAGTCTTAAAGGGCATCAGACACTATGTGATGTCCTCAAAAGGCAGATCCTGAACCGAAACCCGAGGAAAGAGGGTGTTGGGTTCGTAAGGAAAATGAATGCTGATGGCTCTTACTGGAAACCTGAGCAGTACCCCAAAACCACATGGGTTGCTGCAAAGGAACCTTCAGCAGATCCATCCACTCTATCTGGCTTCACTTGTGCTAACCCCATTGTCATTGATGAATCCTTTGATGCAAACTATAAACTGTTTAAGAATCAGAATGGTGAAGTGTTTGCCAGGTATATTAGTACTAACTGCAGGAATGGACCGCCTATGAAGAAGATCTGGGTGCCGAAAAAGTGTTTGGAGAATCTTCCTATGAATGTCATCATGACACCACAGGTGAAGAAGACAAACCCCAGACCACAGGCTTCATACGGTCCAAAGGCTTCATACAGACAGAGGACTCACCTGAGTCGCACTAACGCAAATGTTTTGCAGGGAAACCATACTCAGGCCTATGAATATGAGCGCAGTTCATCAAACCGCCATGTTCATAAGACCAAGAACTATTCTGCTTATTCTTATGAGTACTATTGTCCGCCTGCAAGACTTTTTGCTAGGGCTCCAAAGCCAAAGTTCCCAGACGCTGCACTTAGACTTATTGCTTCTAAGCCACCCTTGAAGATGTGGGTGGCTAAGAAAGCTTAACTCTCTTTTGCAGGGAAGGGTCTCCAGCAGAAAATCAAAATCGTCTGACGCTATTGTTGGGGACCTTAAACATCTTGTAGGGCGCAAGATCAAATGCCCGAATGGTCTTATTATGTACTTCGTTCCTGAATCGCTTGCTACTCTCCCTATCAGTCCTAATCTCGATCTAAGCTTTCATAACCCACTGGTTCGTCAAATGTTTTTGCTTCACAATTCTCTTCGTGAAGCCTATCCCCCTAATTGCACTGTAGGGTATGACACCAGCTGCTTCAGAATGGATTATTGATAGTGGGTATACCAATCACATGACTGGCAAAAGAAGCCTTCTTATGGACTCAACCTTACGTCCATCTGACAAGAGTCACATCACATTTGCTGACACTGGTAAAAGTAAGGTATTGGGTCTAGGTAGAGTTGCAATCTCAAAGGATCAACACATTGATAAAGTCATGCTTGTTGAATCCCTTGGCTTCAACTTAATGTCTGTCTCAATGCTTTGCGATTTAAATATGATCGTAATGTTTGGAAAATATCGTTGCCTTGTTCTAATGGAATCTGACAAGTCTCTAGTGTTTGAAGGGTATAGGAAGGATGATTTGTACATGGTAGATTTCTCAGCAGGACCACAGCTTGCCGTATGTCTTCTAGCAAAAGCTTCAGAATGCTGGCTCTGGCATCAGAGGCTAGGGCATGCTGGCATGAGGAACCTCCACACCCTTGCAAAGAAGAAGCATGGCATAGGCATCGAGGGCGTCAAGTTCAAGAAAGATCACTTATGCGATGCCTGTGAAGCAGGAAAGATGACGAGGGCCAAACATCCCTCGAAGACAATCATGACAACAACTCGACCCTTCGAACTGCTCCACATGGATCTTTTCGGTCCC
Source organism: Triticum dicoccoides (assembly GCF_002162155.2). Classification (NCBI taxonomy): domain Eukaryota; kingdom Viridiplantae; phylum Streptophyta; class Magnoliopsida; order Poales; family Poaceae; genus Triticum; species Triticum dicoccoides. Next base: position 325,393,022 of record NC_041388.1, read on the forward strand.
ACTCATTACTCAACTCTTACTACTACTGCTTGTCTCTATGGCTTTGTCATTGTTGATGATTATTCTAGATATACTTGGGTGCACATAATCCTCTACAAGACTGAAGTGCGGGATGTCTTCAGACGCTTCGCAAATCGAGCAATGAACAATTATGGCGCCAAGATAAAGCACATCAGAAGTGACAATGGCACTGAATTCAAGAACACTGGCCTTGATACATATCTTGATACTTTGGGCATCACACATGAATTCTCAGCCCCGTACACGCCACAGCAGAATGGCATCGTCGAACGCAAGAACAGAACACTCATTGAGATGGCCCGAACGATGCTTGATGAATACAAGACTCCAAGAAAATTCTGGCCTGAAGCCATTGATACTGCATGCCATACAATCAATCGTGTTTATCTTCACAAGCTTCTGAACAAGACATCTTATGAGCTCCTTACTGGCAAGAAGCCAAATGTCAGTTACTTCAGAGTATTTGGCGCCAGGTGTTGGATCAAGGATCCACATCACACTTCAAAATTTGCACCAAAGCACACGAGGGCTTTATTCTTGGATATGGAAAGGATTCGCACTCCTACAGAGTCTTCAATCTCTTTCATTATAAAGTGGTTGAAATAGTGGATGTGCGGTTCGATGAGACTAACGGTTCACAAAGAGAGCACCTGCCAAATGTGCTAGATGAAGTTCCATCCAGTGAATCAATCAAACTAATGGGAACTGGAGAAATCATACCCTCTGAAGCTCAACCTGAAGAGGAACTTATCATCTCCGCACCTGATCAACTTGAAGACAATGCTCAGCCTGAAGACAATCCCTCTAACAATGATAATGATCAACAAGAGCAAAATCTTCACCCTGTACATCCTCGTGTTGCCAATGAAGTGCAGATTGAGAGAATAATTGATAGCATCAATGCACCCAATCCACTCACTCATTCAAGGGCAACACAGCTAGCAAATTTCTATGGGCACTTCGCATTCATCTCAATAACAGAACCCAAGAAAGTTGAAGAAGCCTTCATGGAACCTGAATGGATTCAAGCTATGCAAGAAGAGCTTCAAAAGTTTGAGCCGAATAATGTATGGGAACTGGTTAAGCGTCCTGATCCTCGGAAGCACAATATAATATGCACCAGATGGATATACCGCAACAAGCAAGATGAGCATGGTCAAGTTGTCAGAAACAAAGCTCGTCTCGTTGCTCAAGGATATACTCAAGTGGAAGGGATTGACTTCGATGAAACATTTGCTCGTGTGGCTCGACTTGAAGCCATACACATACTGCTGGCCTATGCAAATCATCATAACATACTTCTATATCAAATGGATGTGAAGAGCGCCTTTCTCAATGGCAAGATTGAAGAAGAAGTGTATGTTGCACAAGCGCCTGGCTTTGAAGATCCAAAACATCCTGACATGGTATACAAGCTCAACAAGACACTGTATGGCCTCAAACAAGCCCCTCGGGCTTGGTATGACACACTCAAATACTTCCTGAAGAGCAAAGGCTTCATACCTGGTTCCCTCGACCCCACTCTCTTCACGAAGACATATGATGGTGAACTGTTTGTGTGCCAAATATATGTGGATGACATTATCTTCGGCTGCACCAATCAGAAGTACAGTGAAGAGTTTGGATATATGATGCAAGAGCAATATCAGATGTCCATGATGGGAGAGCTGAAGTTCTTCCTCGGTCTTCAAATACGACAGCAACGCAACGGCATCTTCATATCTCAAGAGAAGTATCTCAAAGATTGCCTGAAGAAGTTCGGTATGCAAGACTGCAAAGGCTTCACGACGCCAATGCCAGCCAAACATCATCTGGGTCCCGACGACAATGGTAAAGAGTTCGATCAAAAGGTATACCGCTCCATGATTGGTTCTTTACTTTATCTATGTGCATCTAGGCCAGATATTATGCTTAGTGTTTGCATGTGTGCTCGATTCCAAGCGGCACCAAAGGAGTCGCATCACTTAGCTGTGAAGCGAATTCTTCGATATTTGGCTCACACCCCAACTCTAGGATTATGGTATCCAAAGGGCTCAGAGTTTGATCTGGTTGGATTCTCGGATGCTGATTATGCTGGTGACAAGGTGGATCGCAAGTCTACATCAGGCACATGTCATTTTCTGGGACGATCACTTGTATGTTGGTCTTCAAAGAAGCAGAACTGTGTATCTCTCTCCACTGCTGAATCTGAATACATTGCTGCTGGATCTTGCTGCGCTCAGCTTCTGTGGATGAAGCAAACACTCAAAGACTATGGCATTCATCTGAAGCAAGTGCCACTCTACTGCGACAACGAAAGCGCCATCAAGATTGCCAACAACCCAGTTCAACACTCAAAGACAAAGCACATTGAGATTCGTCATCACTTTCTCAGAGATCATGTTGTGAAGGAAGACATTGATATCATACATGTCAACACTGAAGAACAATTGGCAGATATCTTCACCAAGCCCTTGGATGAGAAGAGATTTTGCAAGTTACGGTGTGAGCTAAATATCTTGGAATCCTCAAATGTCCTGTGATCAGGCACACATCCTAACACTTATGCATATTGATGACTTAGATGTGCAACACACGAAGTAAAGTATATCTTCAATCAATGAAGACATACATTCTAAGTGTGAATACATTAATGTGGAATTTGACTTCGGAGCGCCACGATAATTGTGCGCCGTGTCTGGGTCTAATACTTCCTATACGGTGGGTAACGCCACAACCAAAGGTTCTATTTGAAATGTTTCACTCATGGCGTTACATTTGCTATGTCTTCACATTTGGTTTGGCTTCAATTTCAACATGTCTTCATGATTATCTTCACTATATTGATTATATATATACTAGTGTTCTGTCCTCTACAGTATTCACTTATAGCTATGTCTTCTTGTTGAATCTTTTGAACTAAGTGAATGTGATCGGACCCTAACCTCTCTATGCTTTCTATCTCAAACTCTATCTCTCCAAATCATATGCATTCTATTGAAACTGTCGAATGTCTTCTCTGCGTCCTTGTCAGCAGAACATACGGAGACAAACATTAAGTCTGTTTTCAATGCTCATTCCTTCACCTGAAACCCGGAGAAGTGGGAACGACCACCCGACAATCCAGGCGTGCGTGGGACGTGGAACAACCTCCGATATGCTGCATGATGACCACGTGTTCCTCAGATGTGAATCGCCAGGGGCACCTGTGTAATAACACTGAGCCGCCCCTGTCCCTATAAATACACGCCTCACCATAGTCATTATCTCTTCTTCCACTCTCGCATGAACCCTAGCGCCACCACTAGCCCTCGACGACGCCGACGACGAAGCGCTCAGCTGCCGCAACCTCTCCGACGCCGTCTTCACGCCGACCGCGGACATCATCCTCTCCGCCGTTGCTGTAGGTGTCCTCCGTTGCCAAGTTAGGGCACGGACGATCGAACTGCTCGGCCTCCTCTTCCACTCCGTCTAGCAGTTCCTTGTGTGGTAAATAAAACTTCATTGTTACGGCCCCTTTGATCCTACAGATTCGTCACTTTCTACCACAAGTAGTTTCTGTTCACACATGTTGGATCCACTTCATACTGCATCTCATATTATGCCTAGTATGTTCACTTATGCTTCACAAAGCAGTTAGATTCCTCACTTGTACTGATCTCTGGATTCGTACAAATCTGGAACCAACTCCTTATCTATGAGTGAATGTCTTCGCACGATGAGGTCAATGTCTTCTAAACTGATTTATCTTCAAAATCTTCTGAGAATGCATATGACCTCTTCCCCTTCCCTCACACCTTAATGCTGTCACAGGTACATGTCCGTGGGAGAATCCCTTGGTTCTCATAGTTTGCATTCATTTGCAGAATTCTTACAGCATCATATAAATTCTCCCGAAGCCAGTTCCTGTTTGTCCAGCAAGCGAAAGCCTCTGAATACTTTGAACGTGTTGAAGCCATTCAGTTTAAAGTTCATGGCTACAGAGAAATCTGCAAGGAAGGGAGGCAGACAACGTCGTGGGGGAACATCAAGAGATTTGCCTGATGACCTCTCAGAGCTTTTCAAGACAGATCCTGAAGAGGATTATAATCAGCGCAAGACCCGAATTCAGTGGATTCGAAGATATTGGGCAGAACAGTGGTACAAATACAGATCCATGACCAAGGAATATGCTGAGAAGAGTGCTATCAAAAGTCCTTGGGGTGATATTCTCTTCCGAGGCCTTCCACCCAAGAACAGAGCTGAAGATATTGCTCAGGGTTTCTATCCGTGTATGGTCCGTGGACCTCAGCCTGAAGATGCCGACCCATCATCATTGCTATGGTGTCGTGACGATAATATCTTCAAGCGCAACTTCCAGCACGCAAAGGCATCGGCCAAGGAAAACAAGAAGTCATTGGGACTAGACTTCAACCCTGGTCCTTCTGCTCCCAGGGCTGACGGCACACGCGATGCAGAACCCAATGTCATCGGTCCTTTCTACAACCTTGATGGCCTCATCACTCACATCTCAGTTCAAGGTGCCAAAGTGGATCATTTTGATGATGATGCTGACACTGATGAAGCCCCAGCTCCTACTCCAAAGCCGCAGAAGCCAAAGAAGGCTAAGGCTTCAAGATCAGCTGCTCCACCAAAAATCTCACGGGCGAAGCCACTGGCTACTGCACCTCCTGAAGACAGTGTGTAGTCTGAAGATCTGTCATGCATCTCCAAGCCCCAGAAAGTCAAGATGCCTCTGCCACACACCAGCCAAGAACTGACTGCTGCTGCTATTCTGCGCAACGATGCCATTGATCTGTCCAGTGATGAAGATCTTGCAGATGACAATCTTGAGCAACTGATCAAGAGCAAAGAAGAAGCAGAAATATTCAACAATTTGCCTCTCTTTGACGTGGCACTCATCCACGACTTCATCGATGAGTGGTTTGAAACGCCCAACCTCAGCTTTGAAGACCTGCAACTTCCCATTGGTCTCAGTGTCGCCTTCCATGGCGCCATTGCTTCAGAGCTAGCTCTAGCTCAACGCATCGTCGAACTGAAGTAGAAGATTGACTTTGAGAAAGCTCAGTTCAAGAAGCATATGGCCAAGCTCAGCGTGCAAGAGGTCAAGAACTTCAAGATCATGCTGCACGAGCTTAAAGAAGCCTTTCTCGAGAATTGTGAAGAAGCTCAAGGTTCTCGTGAGCGCATGAAGAGCCTGGCTGACAAGTGTGTGCAAGCCTACAATGAGGCTGAGAAGTGCAAGGCCCTTGGGTGTCTTGGCATTGACCCCAGGATGGCTGCAAAGCAGCAGAAGAAGAAGCCTGCTATGGCCGAACCCGACGCACCAAGGCAGGAAGCACATCCCATTGTCTTCCCAACTAGCATGACTGGCTCGAAGCCAAAAGCCAGGTCTACCGCTTCAGAACTGAAGAAGACGAGGATTGCTGAGGCTGAAGCCAGAAAGAGGAAACATCCTGAAACCTTTGCTACTGCTCCCTCCAAGAAGAAGCGGAAGACCAAGAAGGAACGGGATGCTCCCACAGAGCCCTTAATTGTTGAACCCATCTCCATGGTTCGCCCAGCCACTGAACATCAAGAGCGCCAACTGACTGTCCATGAGCCTGCTTTCACAGAGGCTCATTAAGCTGAAGACTTTCCAGCAGCTGATCCCACCGCTGCTGAAGACATTGGTCACCATGACCATGTTGAAGATGATGCAGTTCTTCCTCAGATCGAGCACCAACAAGTATCATCGCCTGTGCTAACGCACAGCGAATTCATCAGCATTGGTCGTCCTCTGACACCAATTGCTCAGGATGCAACATGGGCTGATCACCCACAAGCACAAGAGGAAGATGACTTTGAGGCCCAGCCAACTCCAACTCCACAGGCGTCGCCAGCGTTACGCAGGCTTCGCAAAGGACCAAGGCCTCCAGTCTCCGAGTCTGAAGCTAAAGCTGCTAAAGACATTCCGGCTGCATCAGCCGATGAAGAAGAAACCCCAAGAGTTGCTACACCCCCGTCTCACCCAGAAGTTGTTCTCGAGCATAACGTGACTGTGACCGACCCTCCAGCTCATCAAGTGGAGGTTGAGAATCTTGAGGCTGCCACCGATGCCACTGACGCTGTCATGGTTGAAGCCAATGTGGAGCCTTCACCAACCCAAGCACCAGAAGTCAGCGAAGCCAATGATGCTACTGCTTCTGTTCCTGCGCCTGCTGCTGGTCCTCAGTTTGAATACCATGTTGAGCACATGCCTCAGGTACAGAAGCCAATTCCAAGGATGCTCAGGTTTCCAGGTCCTGCATCAGCACCTGGATCCTTCAATGTCAATGGCTTCAAAGCAGATAACACTTTCTTCAATAGCTCCAAGAACCCCTACTCAAGGGAAAGAATATCTTCTGATCGGTTCTGGAGCTATCCGCAGCGAAGCTATTACTTCTGCATTCTATACAATCAAGGTCGCATCTTCCCACATAAGCGTCTTGACATCGAAGCAATAGTTGGTCTGCCCTATCTGGAAGAAGCTCTGGATTGCTTCAAAGAGGTTGGATTGTTGCCGTTTGTCACCGACCAAGAGCACTGGAATGAAGAGTTGCTGCTCCAATTCTATGCCACACTTCGCATCCATGGGTACAACAGAGATCCGAAGACTTGGGTCCTGGAGTGGATGACAGGAAATGTTCATCACGAAGCCAAAGCCTTTGATATCATTGAGCTCACTGGTCTGCCCACTCCTGGCGATCTCTATGAACCTGGATGTCAGCTTCACAGTGAAGCTATGGAGAGCATCTTTCAGAAGCCTGAACCGAACATGAGTCAGATGCTTAGTATGATGAAGCCATTGCCACAAGATGCTGCATATCCTAAGGAGTTCCTTGTTGAAGACCTTGAGTATCTGCCAAGGACTATTTATCACATCATATGGCGAACTCTCTGGCCCATCAAAGGACATTCTCCACATGCCAAGCTGGAAGGTGCAGTGAAGACTTTGGTCTTCTATATTCTTCATGGCAAATGCTTCAATGCACAGGACTTCTTCATCCACCAACTTGCTGCATCAGGCTCTGATCTTTCTGGCTTGAAGTTCTACGCTCCATGGATAATGCGGCTGATTAAACTCCACTCCGCTATCTCATATCAGCCATCTGCTCACAATCATCGGATCTTTCTGCCTGATGTGGATATGTCCGTTGAAGCCATTTATCCTGAGCCTGCCAAGGAGCCTCTAGTCTTCAGAATGCGGAGCATCAAAGTTTCTCTCAGAAAATTGAAGGAGTTGAAGCAGTCACCCGTGTTTATCCTCTGGCTGGAACTACACGTGCACCTCATCGTGCCCTTACTAAAGCCATCGAAAGCACTATTGGGCAACGACCCAAGAAGCAATCTCGTGTTCTCAACGACCGATAGCTTCTTGTGGCTCTTCATCAAAAACAAGATAGGCATCATGACTGGCTGAAGCACCAAATGCAAAGCCTCTTGGTGGATGTTAACCACATTCGCAATCTTGCCACCAAGAATGCCTTTGTTGCCCATGAAACCTCTCGACGCACATGGAAAGGGCTGACGCTTATGTGCTCTGAAGATGATCTTCAAGAGGATGGCTTCTCTGAACGCTTCAAGTTTGACTCCACACCTCCTTGAAGGGCAGTGTTGCGGCGAACTCCTTCTCTTGAAGACTCTGAGTTCTCTTCCTCTGCTGCAACTGTGAATGCCAGAGTGATCGAGGACGAAGATGATGCTACTTCACCGCCACCTCCTTCAGCATGCTTCAACACTGCTCCAAGTTCTTCTGCACCGCCGAACACCACCGACGACCCTGCTGCTTCACCTACTCTTCATGGGAACGAGTAGATGCTCTATGTCTTCAAACCTTTTTGGTCCTTACTGACAAAAGGGGGAGAAGCATATGAGTTTGATAGTCTTCAAGTGGGTCCATATGGGCAGTTGCTTTATATTTTGCCTCGTGTTTACAACTCTCATTTTGATACATTTGGTTCTTTGAGTTGTAACACCTAAACTGGATGGTCGTCTGCTACTTATTTGCTACTTCGTGATGCGATGATAAATTCCGCATGTGCGACGATAAATTCTGCACTTAGATCATTTTGTAGACGTCCATTTTCCACTATGCATGTCATTATCTTCACATACCTTCTCATGCATAATGAATTGTCATCATAAGTTGAAGAGGATCTCCACGAGTACAACCTGCCATGTGCATTTGCATTCCAAAAGCAAATTACTTATATGCACATCTTCAGGGGGAGCCCTTGCAACTAATGAAGACAATTCCTTATCCTTTACAATTTCACATATTATATTCCCTATTGAAAACTTCAACTAGTTTGTCATCAATCACCAAAAAGGGGAGATTGTAAGTGCATCTAGTGCCACCCCTAGTTGGTTTTGGAGTATTGATAACAAACCTAGTTGAGGGACTAATGTGTTTGTGAGAATTGCAGGATAACACAGGTAGAAGTCCCTCATTGATTCGGTTTTCCTACCAGAGATGACCCCTAAAAATGTATGAAGACATTGATGTCAAAGGTGGTATATGAAGATATTCTCATTGAAGACTATGACAAGAGAAGACATCGCATGAAGCCTATGGAGCTCGAAGACTCAGATCTTTCATAGTTCCTTTTCTCCTTTATTGAGTCATAGGAACCACCGTACTGTTAAGTGGGGTCCAAGAGAACCAGTCAGAATGACTGAAGTGATGCTTAACCAAAACCTATGTCTTCGAGTGAAGACTATGAGAGCGAATCTTGTCCAGAGTCGGACAAGTCAACTTTGCTTGTAGCCCAAGTAAAGTTGTCGTGTGTGTTTGAAATCTGACCGTTGGAACACGTGTCAATTCCTTAGTGACCCAGGGTCATTTCGGACAAATCAGGTCGGGTTGCCTAGTGGCTATAAATAGCCCACCCCCTACAACCATAAACGGTTGGCTGCTCAGAGTTAGAGTACGGCTTTTGTCATTTGAGAGCAACCCACCTCAAAGCCTTTGAGAGAGAATTCCTTGCGAGGATAAAGCCCTAACCACCCAGAGCCAAAGAGTGTTAGGCATCACTTAAGTCTTCTTGTCTGTGTGATCTGAAGACTTATTACACTTGAGGACTGTGAATCCTCCAGCCGGTTAGGCATCGCGTTCTGAGCATCCAAGAGACATTGTGGATCGCCGGTGAACGAAGTCTGTGAAGGTTTGGGAGTCTACCTTGAAGACTTACCAGAGTGATTGGGCGAGGTCTGTGTGACCTTAGCTCAAGGGGAATACGGTGAGGACTGGGTGTCCTGAGCTGCGTGTTCAAGACTGGGTGTCCGGGACTGTGTGTCCTCAGGTTTAAATACCTAGCCGCCCTAACCAGACGTACAGTTGTCACAACAACTGGAACTGGTCCAACAAATCATTGTCTTCAACGAGTCACTGGTTTCATCCTTCTCTTCCCTTTACTTACTGTTGGTCCTTGTGAAGTCATTGTATGTTTGCACTATCTTCTGACTTCACTGAGTGACTGCTTGTTCTGATCGGCCTCATAATATCGTCCTACCTGATCCTTACTACCTAGCTGCTATTAGTCATTGTGCTTTCACCTCATTGAATACTTGACTATGGTTTGCCTAGTGTAGTCTACCTTCCGCTGCATGGTAATAGGTTTATTTCTATCGTTGGTCTTCGAAACTTCCACGTATTGAAGACTTTCATAAAAATCGCCTATTCACCCCCTCTAGTCGATATAACGCACTTTCAGGGGAACGTAGCAGAAATTTAAAAATTTTCTACGCATCACCAAGATCAATCTATGGAGTCATCTAGCAATGAGGGGAATAGGAGTGCATCTACATACCCTTGTAGATCGCGAGCAGAAGCGTTCAAGAGAACGGGGTTGATGGAGTCGTACTCGTCCTGATCCAAATCACCGATGACCGAGCGCCGAACGGACGGCACCTCCGCATTCAACACATGTACGGTTGGAAGAGACGTCTCTTCCTTCTTGATCCAGCAAGGGGAGAGGAGAGGTTGATGGAGATCCAGCAGCACGACGGCGTGGTGGTGGAAGCAGCGGGATCTCGTCAGGGCTTCGCCAAGCACCAATGAGAAGGAGAGGTGTCACGGAGGGAGAGGGAGGCGCCAGGGACTTGGGGTGCGGCTGCCCTCCCTCCCCTCCACTATATATAGGGGCCAGGGGGGCGGCGGCCCCTCTAGATCCCATCTAGATGGGGGGCGGCGGCCAAGGGGGTGGCTTGCCCCCCAAGCCAAGTGGAGGCGCCCCCACCCCTAGGGTTTCTAACCCTAGGCACTGGGGGAGGCCCAAGGGGGGCGCACCAGCCCACCAGGGGCTGGTTCCCTTCCCACTTCAGCTCATGGGGCCCTCCTGGATAGGTGGCCCCACCCGGTGGACCCCCGGGACCCTTCCGGTGGTCCCGGTACAATACCGGTGACCCCCGAAACTTTCCCGGTGACCGAAACTGGTCTTCCTATATATAAATCTTTACCTCCGAACCATTCCGGAATTCCTCGTGATGTCTGGGATCTCATCCGGGACTCCGAACAACTTTCGGGTTACCGCATACTAATATCTCTACAACCCTAGCATCACCGAACCTTAAGTGTGTAGACCCTACGGGTTCGGGAACCATGCAGACATGACTGAGACACCTCTCTGGCCAATAACCGACAGCGGGATCTGGATACCCATGTTGGCTCCCACATAATCCACGATGATCTCATCGGATGAACCATGATGTCGAGGATTCAATCAATCCCGTATTCAATTCCCTTTGTCAATCGGTATGTTACTTTGCCCGAGATTCGATCGTCGGTATCCCAATACCTTGTTCAATCTTGTTACCAGCAAGTCACTTTACTCGTTCTGTAACACATCATCCTGTGACCAACTTCTTAGTCACACTGAGCTCATTATGATGATGCATTACCGAGTGGGCCCAGAGATACCTCTCTGTCATACGGAGTGACAAATCCCAGTCTCGATTCATGCCAACCCAACAGACACTTTCGTAGATACCTGTAGTGTACCTTTATAGCCACCCAGTTACATTGTGACGTTTGGAACACCCAAAGCACTCCTATGGTATCCGGGAGTTGCACAATCTCATGGTCTAAGGAAATGATACTTGACACTTAGAAAAGCTCTAGCAGACAAACTACACGATCTTGTGCTATGCTTAGGATTGGGTCTTGTCCATCACATCATTCTCCTAATGATGTGATCCCGTTATCAATGACATTCAATGTCCACGGTCAGGAAACCGTAACCATCTATTGATCAATGAGCTAGTCAACTAGAGGCTTACTAGGGACATGTTATGGTCTATATATTCACACATGTATTACGATTTCCGGATAGCACAATTATAGCATGAACAATAGACAATTATCATGAACAAGGAAATATAATAATAACCATTTTATTATTGCCTCTAGGGCATATTTCCAACAGTCTCCCACTTGCACTAGAGTTAATAATCTAGTTACATTGTGATGAATCAAACACCCATAGAGTTCTGGTGTTGATCATGTTTTGCTCAAGGGAGAGGTTTAGTCAATGGATCTGCGACATTCAGGTCCGTATGCACTTTACAAATATCTATGTCTCCACTTTGAACATTTTCACGAATGGAGTTGAAGCGACGCTTGATATGCCTAGTCTTCTTGTGAAACCTGGGCTCCTTGGCAAGGGAAATAGCTCCAGTGTTGTCACAGAAGAGAGTCATCGGGCCCGACGCATTGAGAATAACTCCTAGGTCGGTTATGAACTCCTTCACCCAGATTGCTTCTTGTGCTACCTCCGAGGCTGCCATGTACTCCGATTCACATGTAGATCCCGCCACGACGCTTTGCTTGCAACTGCACCAGCTGACTGCCCCACCATTCAAAATATACACGTATCCGGTTTGTGACTTGGAGTCATCCAGATCTGTGTCGAAGCTAGCATCGACGTAAACCCTTTACGACGAGCTCTTCGTCACCTCCATAAACGAGAAACATATCCTTAGTCCTTTTTAGGTACATCAGGATATTCGTGACCGTTGTCCAGTGTTCCATGCCGGGATTACTTTGGTACCTTCCTACCAAACTTACGGCAAGGTTTACATCAGGTCTGGTACACATCATGGCATACATGATAGACCCTATGGCCGAGGCATAGGGGACGACACTCATCTTTTCTCTATCTTCTGCCGTGGTCGGGCATTGAGCCGTGCTCAATCTCATACCTTGCAATACAGGCAAGAACCCCTTATTTGACTGATCCATATTGAACTTCTTCAATATCTTGTCAAGGTACGTACTCTGTGGAAGACCAATGAGGCGTCTCGATCTATCTCTATAGATCTTGATGCCTAATATGTAAGCAGCTTCTCCAAGATCCTTCATTGAAAAACACTTGTTCAAGTAGGCCTTTATGCTTTCCAAGAATTCTATATCATTTCCCATCAATAGTATGTCATCCACATACAATATGAGAAATGCTACAGAGCTCCCACTCACTTTCTTGTAAACACAGGCTTCTCCATAAGTCTGTGTAAACCCAAACGCTTTGATCATCTCATCAAAACGAATGTTCCAATTCCGAGATGCTTGCACCAGCCCATAGATTGAGCATTGGAGCTTGCACACCTTGTCAGCATTCTTAGGATCGACAAAACCTTCCGGCTGCATCATATACAATTCTTCCTTACGGAAACCATTAAGGAATGCCGTTTTGACGTCCATTTACCATATCTCATAATCATAGAATGCGGCAATTGCTAACATGATTCGGACGGACTTCAGCTTCGCTACGGGTGAGAAAGTCTCATCGTAGTCAACCCCTTGAACTTGTCGATAACCCTTAGCGACAAGCCGAGCTTTATAGATGGTCACATTACCATCCGTGTATGTCTTCTTCTTAAAGATCCATTTATTTTCTATGGCTCGCCGATCATCGGGCAAGTCAGTCAAAGTCCATACTTCGTTTTCATACATGGATCCTATCTCGGATTTCATGGCTTCCAGCCATTTGTCGGAATCTGGGCCCGCCATTGCTTCTTCATAGTTAGAAGGTTCACCATTGTCTAACAACATGATTTCCAGGACAGGGTTGCCGTACCACTCTGGTGTGGAACGTGTCCTTGTGGACCTACGAAGTTCAGTAGAAACTTGATCTGAAGTTTCATGATCATCATCGTTAACTTCCTCTCTAGTCGGTGCAGGCACCTCAGGAACATTTTCTTGAGCTGCGCCACTCTCCGGTTCAAGAGGCAATACTTCATCAAGTTCTACTTTCCTCCCACTTACTTCTTTTGAGAGAAACTCTTTCTCTAGAAAGGATCCATTCTTGGCAACAAAGATCTTGCCTTCGGATCTGAGGTAGAAGGTATACCCAATAGTTTCTTTAGGGTATCCTATGAAGACGCATTTTTCTGATTTGGGTTCAAGCTTTTCAGGTTGAAGTTTCTTGACATAAGCATCGCATCCCCAAACTTTTAGAAACGACAGCTTAGGTTTCTTCCCAAACCATAATTCATACGGTGTCGTCTCAACGGATTTTGATGGAGCCCTATTTAAAGTGAATGCGGCAGTATCTAAAGCATAGCCCCAAAATGACAGCGGTAGATCGGTAAGAGACATCATAGATCGCACCATCTCCAATAGAGTGCGATTACGACGTTCGAACACACCATTACGCTGAGGTGTTCCAGGCGGCGTGAGTTGTGAAACTATTCCACATTTCCTTAAGTGCGTGCCAAATTCGTGACTCAAATATTCTCCCCACGATCTGATCGCAAGAACTTAATTTTCCCGTCACATTGATTCTCAACCTCACTCTGAAATTCCTTGAACTTTTCAAAGGTCTCAGACTTGTGTTTCATTAAGTAGACATACCCATATCTACTCAAGTCATTAGTGAGGGTGAGAACATAACGATAGCCACCGCGAGCCTCAACACTCATTGGACCGCACACATCAGTATGTATGATTTCCAATAAGTTGGTTGCTCTCTCCATTGTTTCGGAGAATGGAGTCTTGGTCATTTTGCCCATGAGGCATGTTTCGCACGTGTCAAATGATTCATAATCAAGAGACTCCAAAAGTCCATCTGAATGGAGTTTCTTCATGTGTTTGACACCAATATGACCAAGGCGGCAGTGCCACAAGTATGTGGGACTATCATTATCAACTTTACGTCTTTTGGTATTCACACTATGAATATGTGTAACATCACGTTCAAGATTAAATAAGAATAAACCATTGACCAGCGGGGCATGACCATAAAACATATCTCTCATATAAATAGAACAACCATTATTCTCGGATTTAAATGAGTAGCCATCTCGTATTAAACGAGATCCTGATACAATGTTCATGCTCAAAGCTGGCACTAAATAACAATTATTGAGGTTTGAAACTAATCCCATAGGTAAATGTAGAGGTAGCGTGCCGACGGCGATCACGTCGACCTTGGAACCATTCCCGACGCGCATCGTCACCTCGTCCTTCGCCAGTCTCCGCTTATTCCGCAGCTCCTGTTTTGAGTTACAAATATGAGCAACCGCACCGGTATCAAATACCCAGGAGCTACTACGAGTACTGGTAAGGTACACATCAATAACATGTATATCACATATACCTTTGGTGTTGTCGGCCTTCTTGTCCGCTAAGTACTTGGGGCAGTTCCGCTTACAGTGACCACTTCCCTTGCAATAAAAACACTCAGTCTCGGGCTTGGGTCCATTCTTTGGCTTCTTCCTGGCAGCTTGCTTACCGGGCGCAGCAACCCCCTTGTCGTCCTTCTTGAAGTTCTTTTTACCCTTGCCTTTCTTGAACTTAGTGGTTTTATTCACCATCAACACTTGATGTTCCTTTTTGATTTCTACCTCCACCGATTTCAGCATCGAATATACCTCAGGAATGGTCTTTTCCATCCCCTGCATATTGAAGTTTATCACAAAGCTCTTGTAGCTAGGTGGGAGCGACTGAAGGATTCTGTCAACGACCGCATCATCCGGGAGATTAACTCCCAGCTGAGACAAGCGGTTGTGCAACCCAGACATTTTGAGTATGTGCTCGCTGACGGAACTATTCTCCTCCATCTTACAACTGTAGAACTTGTCGGAGACTTCATATCTCTCGACACGGGCATGAGCTTGGAAAACCATTTTTAGCTCTTGGAACATCTCATATGCTCCGTGTTGCTCAAAACGCTTCTGGAGCCCCGGTTCTAAGCTGTAAAGCATGCCGCACTGAACCAGGGAGTAATCATCAACACGGGACTGCCAAGCGTTCATAACGTCTTGGTTTGCTGGGGGTGGTGCTTCACCTAGCGGTGCTTCAAGGACATATGCTTTCTTGGCAGCTATGAGGATGATCCTCAAGTTCCGGACCCAGTCCGTATAGTTGCTACCATCGTCTTTCAGCTTGGTTTTCTCTAGGAATGCATTGAAGTTGAGGACAACATTAGCGTGGGCCATTTCATCTACAAGACATATTGCAAAGATTTTAGACTATGTTCATGATAATTAAGTTCATCTAATCAAATTATTAATGAACTCCCACTCAGATAGACATCCCTCTAGTCATCTAAGTGATACATGATCCGATTCAACTAGGCCGTGTCCGATCATCATGTGAGACGGACTAGTCATCATCGGTGAACATCTTCATATTGATCGTATCTTCTATACGACTCATGTTCGACCTTTCGGTCTTCCGTGTTCCGAGGCCATGTCTGTACATGCTAGGCTCGTCAAGTCAACCTAAGTGTATTGCGTGTGTAAAACTGGCTTACACCCGTTGTATGCGAACATTAGAACCTATCACACCCGATCATCACGTGGTGCTTTGAAACAACGGACCTTAGCAACGGTGCACAGTTAGGGGGAACACTTTCTTGAAATTATTGCGAGGGATCATCTTATTTATGCTACCGTCGTTCTAAGCAAATAAGATGTAAAACATGATAAACATCACATGCAATCAAATAGTGACATGATATGGCCAATATCCTTTTGCTCCTTTTGATCTCCATCTTCGGGGCGCCATGATCATCGTCGTCACTGGCATGACACCATGATCTCCATAATCATGATCTCCATCATCGTGTCTTCATGAAGTTGTTTCGTCAACTATTACTTCTACTACCATGGCTAACAGTTAGCGATAAACTAAAGTAATTACATGATGTTTATGTTGACACGCATGTCATAAATAAATTAAGAAAACTCCTATGGCTCCTACCGGTTGTCATACTCATCGACATGCAAGTCTGATTCCTATTACAAGAACATGATCAATCTCATACATCACATATATCATTCATCACATCCTTTTGGCCATATCACATCACATGGCACATGCTGTAAAAACAAGTTAGATGTCCTCTAATTGTTGTTGCAAGTTTTTACGTGGCTGCTATAGGTTTCTAGCAAGAACGCTTCTTACCTACGCCAAAACCACAACGTGATATGCCAATTTCTATTTACCCTTCATAAGGACCCTTTTCATCGAATTCGATCCGACTAAAGTGGGAGAGACAGACACCCGCCAGCCACCATATGCAACTAGTGCATGTCAGTCGGTGGAACCAGTCTCACGTAAGCGTACGTGTAAGGTCGGTCCGGGCCGCTTCATCCCACGATGTCGCCGAATCAAGATAAGACTAGTAACGGAAAGTAAATTGACAAAATCAACGCCCACAACAACTAGTGTTCTACTCGTGCATAGAAACTACGCATAGACCTAGCTCATGATGCCACTGTTGGGGAACGTAGCAGAAATTTAAAATTTTTCTACGCATCACCAAGATCAATCTATGGAGTCATCTAGAAATGAGGGGAAGAGGAGTGCATCTACATACCCTTGTAGATCGCGAGCGGAAGCGTTCAAGAGAACGGGGGTGATGGAGTCGTACTCGTCGTGATCCAAATCACCGATGACCGAGCGCCGAACGGACGGCACCTCCACGTTCAACACACGTACGGTTGGGAGAGACATCTCCTCCTTCTTGATCCAGCAAGGGGAGAGGAGAGGTTGATGGAGATCCAGCAGCACGACGGCGTGTTGGTGGAAGCAGCGGGATCTCGGCAGGGCTTCGCCAAGCACCAACGAGAGGGAGAGGTGTCACGGAGGGAGAGGGAGGCGCCAGGGACTTGGGGTGCAGCTGCCCTCCCTCCACTCCACTATATATAGGGGACAGGGGGGCACCGGCCCCTCTAGATCCCATCTAGATGGGGGGCGGCGGCCAAGGGGGTGGCTTGCCCCCCAAGCCAAGTGGAGGTGCCCCCCACCCCTAGGGTTTCTAACCCTAGGCGCTGGGGGAGGCCCAAGGGGGGCGCACCAGCCCACCAGGGGATGGTTCCCTTCCCACTTCAGCCCATGGGGCCCTCCTGGATAGGTGGCCCCACCCGGTGGACCCCCGGGACCCTTCCGGTGGTCCCGGTACAATACCGATGACCCCCGAAACTTACCTAGTGGCCGAAACTGGTCTTCCTATATATAAATCTTTACCTCCGGACCATTCCGGAACTCCTTGTGACGTCCGAGATCTCATCCGGGACTCCAAACAACTTTTGGGTTACCGCATACAAATATCTCTACAACCCTAGCATCATCGAACCTTAAGTGTGTAGACCCTACGGGTTCGGGAACCATGCAGACATGACCGAGACACTTCTCT
Organism: Triticum dicoccoides; assembly: GCF_002162155.2. NCBI lineage: Eukaryota > Viridiplantae > Streptophyta > Magnoliopsida > Poales > Poaceae > Triticum > Triticum dicoccoides. The sequence continues at coordinate 325,410,682 of NC_041388.1, forward strand.
GGCCAATAACCGTCAGCGGGATCTGGATACCCATGTTCGCTCCCACATATTCCACGATGATCTCATCGGATGAACCACGATGTCAAGGATTCAATCAATCCCGTATTCAATTCCCTTTGTCAATCGGTACGTTACTTTGCCCGAGATTCGATTGTCGGTATCCCAATACCTTGTTCAATCTCGTTACTGGCAAGTCACTTTACTCATTCCGTAACACATCATCCCGTGACCAACTTCTTAGTCACACTGAGCTCATTATGATGATGCATTACCGAGTGGGCCCAGAGATACCTCTCTGTCATACAGAGTGACAAATCCCAGTCTCGGGTCATGCCAACCCAACAGACACTTTCGAAGATACATGTAGTGTACCTTTATAGCCATCCAGTTATGTTTTGACGTTTGGTACACCCAAAGCACTCCTATGGTATCCGGGAGTTGCACAATCTCATGGTCTAAGGAAATGATACTTGACACTTAGAAAAGCTCTAGCAGACGAACTACACGATCTTGTGCTATGCTTAGGATTGGGTCTTGTCCATCACATCATTCTCCTAATGATGTGATCCCGTTATCAATGACATCCAATGTCCATGGTCAGGAAACCGTAACCATCTATTGATCAACGAGCTAGTCAACTAGAGGCTTACTAGGGACATGTTGTGGTCTATATATTCACACATGTATTATGATTTCCAAATAACACAATTATAGCATGAACAATAGACAATTATCATGAATAAGGAAATATAATAATATCCATTTTATTATTGCCTCTAGGGCATATTTCCAACATGCTGATACGTCTCCAACGTATCTATAATTTTTGATTGTTCCATGCTATTATATTATCAACCTTGGATGTTTTATATGCATTTATATGCTATTTTATATGATTTTTGGTACTAACCTATTAACCCAGAGCCCAGTGCTAGTTTCTGTTTTTTTCCTTGTTTTAGAATATCGCAGAAAAGGAAAATCAAACGGAGTCCAATTGACATGAAACTTCACGGAACTTATTTTTGGATCAGAAGAAGCCCAGAAGACTTGGAGTCTACGTAAGGGAAGCTTCGAGGAGGCCACGAGGTAGGGGGGCGCGCCCACCCCCTGGGCGCGCCCTCCACCCTCGTGGGCCCCTCATGGCTCCCCTAACATACTTCTTCCACCTATATATATCTCCATATACCCTAAAAACATCCGAAAGCACAATAGATCGGGAGTTCCGCCGCCAGAAGCCTCTGTAGCCACCGAAAGCCAATCTAGACCCGTTCCGGCGCCCTGCCGGAGGGGGAATCCTTCTCCGGTGGCCATCTTCATCATCCCGGTGCTCTCCATGACGAGGAGGGAGTAGTTCTCCCTCGGGGTTGAGGGTATGTACCAGTAGCTATGTGTTTGCTCTCTCTCTCTCTCTCTCTCTCTCTCTCTCTCGTGTTCTTGATTTGGCACGATCTTGATGTATCACGAGCTTTGCTATTATAGTTGGATCTTATGTTTCTTCTCCCCTTCTACTCTCTTGTAATGATTTGAGTTTCCCCTTTGAAGTTATCTTATCGGATTGAGTCTTTAAAGATTTGAGAACACTTGATGTATGTCTTGCCGTGCGTATCTGTGGTGACAATGGGATACCACGTGACTCACTTGATGTATGTTTTGGTGATCAACTTGCGGGTTCCGCCCATGAACCTATGCATAGGGGTTGGCACACGTTTTTGTCGTGATTCTCCGGTAGGAACTTTGGGGCACTCTTTGAGATTCTATGTGTTGGTTGAATAGATGAATCTGAGATTGTGTGATGCATATCGTATAATCATACCCACGGATACTTGAGGTGACATTAGGGTTTTGGTTGATTTGTGTCTTATGGTGTTATTCTAGTACGAACTCTAGGGCTGTTTGTGACACTTATAGGAATAGCCCAATGGATTGATTGGAAAGAATAACTTTGAGGTGGTTTCGTATCCTACCATAATCTCTTCGTTCGTTCTCCGCTATTAGTGACTTTGGAGTGACTCTTTGTTGCATGTTGAGGGATAGTTATGTGATCCAATTATGATATTATTGTTGAGGGAACTTACACTAGCGAAAGTATGAACCCTAGGCCTTGTTTCCTATCATTGCAATACCATTTATGCTCACTTTTATCACTTGCTACCTTGCTGTTTTTATATTTTCAGATTACAAAAACTATTATCTACTATCCATATACCACTTGTATCACCATCTCTTCGTCGAACTAGTGCACCTATACAATTTACCATTGTATTGGGTGTGTTGGGGACACAAGAGACTCTTTGTTATTTGGTTGCAGGGTTGCTTGAGAGAGACCATTTTCATCCTACGCCTCCTAAGGATTGATAAACCTTAGGTCATCCACTTGAGGGAAATTTACTACTGTCCTACAAACCTCTGCACTTGGAGGCCCAACAACGTCTACAACAAGAAGGTTGTGTAGTAGACATCAGTTGGTCGAAAGTGTTGGGGAACGTAGTAATTTCAAAAAAAATCCTACGCACACGCAAGATCATGGTGATGCATAGCAACGAGAGGGGAGAGTGTCATCCACGTACCCTCGTAGACCATTAAGCAGAAGCGTTTACAGCAACACGGTTGATGTAGCCGTACGTCTTCACGATTGACCGATCTTCAGCACCGACCGAACGTACGGCACCTCCGCGTTCAACACACATTCAGCTCGGTGACGTCCCGCGAACTCACGATCCAGTAGAGCTCGAGGGAGAGTTTCGTCAGCACGACGGCATGGTGACGATGTTGATGAAGCTACCGTCGCAGGGCTTCGCCTAAGCACTGCTACAATATAACCGAGGTGGAATATGGTGAAGGGGGGCACCGCGCACGGCTAAGAGATCAATAGATCAATTGTTGTGTCTACGGGGTGCCCCCCGCCCCCGTATATAAATGAGCTAGGGGGAGGCGGCCGGCCAAGGAGGAGGGAGCGCTAAGGGGGGAGTCCTATCTTTTCCTAGTTGGATTAGGAGAGGAGAAGGAAGGGAGAGAGGAAGAGAAGGAAATGGGAGCGCCACCCCCCCTTGTCTAATTCGGACTAGAGGGGGAGGGGGCGCGCGGCTGCCCTTGGCCGCCCCTCCTCTTCTCCCACTAAGGCCCATTAGTCCCAATATACTCCCTGGGGGGTTCCGGTAACCCCGCGGTACTCCGGTAAATGTCCGAAACCTTCCGAAACACTTCCGGTGTATGAACATAGTCATCAATATATCGATCTTTACGTCTTTACCATTTCGAGACTCCTCGTCATGTCCGTGATCATATCCGGGACTCCGAACTACCTTCGGTACATCAAAACACAAAAACTCATAATACCGATCGTCACAGAACTTTAAGCGTGCGGACCCTACGGGTTCGAGAACTATGTAGACATGACCGAGACATGTCTCCGGTCAATAACCAATAGCGGAACCTGGATGCTCATATTGGTTCCTACATATTCTACGAAGATCTTTATCGGTCAAACTGCATAACAACATACGTTGTTCCCTTTGTCATCGGTATGTTACTTGCCCGAGATTCGATCGTCGGTATCTCAATACCTAGTTCAATCTCGTTACCAGCAAGTCTCTTTACTCGTTCCATAATGCAACATCTCGCAACTAACTCATTAGTCACATTGCTTGCAAGGCTTATAGTGATGTGCATTACCGAGAGGGCCCAGAGATACCTCTCCGACAATTGGAGTGACAAATCCTAAACTTGATCTATGCCAACTCAACAAGTACCATCGGAGACACCTGTAGAGCACCTTTATAATCACCTAGTTACGTTGTGACGTTTGGTAGCACACAAAGTGTTCCTCCGGTAATCGGGAGTTGCATAATCTCATAGTCATAGGAACATGTATAAGTCATGAAGAAAGCAATAGCAGTAAACTAAAACGATCAAGTGCTAAGCTAACGGAATGGGTCAAGTCAATCACATCATTCTCGTAATGATGTGATCCCATTTATCATATGACAACTCATGTCTATGGTTAGGAAACATAACCATCTTTGATCAAGGAGTTAGTCAAGTAGAGGCATACTAGTGACATTATGTTTGTCTATGTATTCACACATGTATTATGTTTCTGGTTAATACAATTCTAGCATGAATAATAAACATTTATCATGAAATAAGGAAATAAATAATAACTTTATTATTGCCTCTAGGGCATATTTCCTTCAGAAAGGTAGTGTTACTATTATAATATTACCTCCGTCCAAATATTGACATAGATTTATATATTTAGACAAATCAAAGACAACTAATTCGGCACATAGAGAGTACCTATAAAATTCCTGTAAACGGAATGAGGCATTACCAGCCTAGTAGGAGACGTCACGATCTTTAAGAAAAAGGTTGAAAATTCACTAGTCTCTGGATTATTGTGAACTAGACAATACCCTGTGTGTTGCAACGGGATGGTACTGTAATAAACAATTTGAAAGAGAGGAGCATACAGTAATGAGAAAAAGAGTAGGAAAATAAAAATAAGAAATGTTTGGCAATAGAAGATGGCTTGGATTTAATATGTAAATAGAGTAGTGAAGATGACTCTCTCCCCGCGTTGTTGCGGTAGCTTTGTTTAAATATGCATAAGTAGTTGACAAAAATAACTAAATCTAATAAAAAGAAAGTATAAGCTTCAAAATCAATAAAAGAAATTGTCTAAAAATAGAATAAAAACTTGAATTATAGTTAAAAATGTCATTTCGAACAAAAATATGAAGGATGACTAACATGAATATATGATGTGGCAGCTTTACATGCATAGACTAATGCAAAAATTAATTATAATTTATAAGTTAAATGTATGACTCGCTTATGTGGCGGATTTGGGATGGCTTAGTGAGAAAGAAGACTTAAATGCATTCTTAATGGGACGTTGAGGTGGACACTTTGTATGTTGAGAGAATTGGGACCAACTTCTTAAAAATGTAAGATTTGTAATTACACACACATCATGACATGTCGATCTATCTAAAATTTTAAACTATGCATTCATCTCTTTAGAGCATCTCGTATAGATAATGTAGATGCAAAAATAACCACAGTACGTTCAGGCCGAGTAGGACTACTTCTAGAAGCGCGAGGCCGAGCAGAAGAAGGTGGTGAAGAATGCGAGTCCTTGAAGGAGGAGGACAAGGAATTGTGGGGGCCCTCCAATGAGGACAATAACGAGTAGTGGATGCCCTCGAATGATGAGTAGTTTAACTAGTTGTAGTAGTCGTTTAATTTATGTTTTCAATTAGAATTATGTTTGAACTATGTTTGAATTAATGTTTGAAATGAAGTAGTAGTTGAAGTTTCTAGTTTTACATCTCTAATTTGTATCATTTATGGGAGCTGCACTTTACATCATCAATGCACATCATTTTTTGGAGTTGCCTCTTTTTAAAAGATGTAAAATGCACCTTTTAATAATGTAAATTTTACATCTTCAATTTTGCATCACTCTTAGAATTCGAACATCTAAGTACATGCATCTGCACGAACATTGCCCGCGCTTGCCGGATGTTTCTCAAATCTCAATGACTGAACCCAATGCATGTTCAACCCCTCCTAGCCCTAGGTCGGCCGCGGCGCGGGCGTGCGTATCGTCGGAGACCAAGGGAGGCCGCCCGCTCGAGGCGCTTTAGCTCGGTGTCGTCGTCGGTGAGGATCAAGAACCCATCGTTCTGGAATATGAGGCCGAGGAACTCGTGGTTGCAGGCGCGCCGCGCTTCGGCATCGTCACGCTGCGCGTCGAGGGCGCGCCTGTCGCGCAGCACGGCGGCGCATGTGGCCGCGGCGGCATCTTTGTCGGGATGGGCATGCAGGACGGGCAGGATGCGGCGCGCCAGGTACCGCCCCGCCCACGCCTCGTCGCCGCGCTTGAGCGCGCGCACGAAGCGCTGGAACCGGAGGAGGAACAGGGTGGCGCAGGCCTCCAGCGTGCTGGCCCTGCCGCCGTCCAGGAACGCAGACGTGTACTCGTCCGCCGACCGCCACCGCCCGGCCCGGATCATGAGGTGCACGCGGGGCCAGTCGAACCGGAGCCGCGCCTCCTGCTCCAGCGCGTTCGCCGCGCGGTTGAGTTTCCTCGACTTGAGGAACGCGTACACGCGCAGGAGAAGCAGACGCTCCGAGTGCCGATCCATGCACAGGGCGCGGTCAATTGTAAGTTTAATATGATGCGTGTCTCTCTCTCTCCTCCTCTTCTATCTGCTGTTATTAAGTTTGACGATCAAGCGAGACGAGTAGTTTGTTTGGTTCGTGCATCAGGGCAACCAGCGCCCTATGCTGATATAGATTGGGGCCGCCGATTCCGACTTGGGTTCTCATCGCGACAACTGTTGAGTAAATAGGCAATTTCTCGATTAAATTAATCCATGAGTAAATCACTAGCATGGCATTGACTAAGTTGATGACGTATTGACTCTGATCTAAACATGCACGTACTAAGCAAATAGTAGACAAATCTACACATACTGCTAGTACTGCTAATATGAAAATAATCAGGAGCGGGATAAACGAGTTATACCCTCCAGTAGGCCACGCAGAGGCCGCGGCTTTGGTGGCAGCAGCGGCGTCCTCGGCGGCCTTCTTGTCGGCTTCAGCTTTCTCGGCGGCGGCACGGTCGGCGTCGGTGGACATGGTGATGATGAAGGCGACGCGGACGTAGAGAAAGTAGACGATCGGAAGCGAGCAGTCGCGTAATCGCTGCCCAAAAACCTATTCGCCCCTCACCCCGTACAGGAACCAGAAGGGCATGGTTTCGGAGACCTGCTCTCCCGTCGACCGTGTACGCGGCGGACGGGATGGAGTCACCGGCGGCGGCAGCAGCAAAGGAACGATGGTGGGCGTGCGCGTGAGCAGATGTGATCTGTTCGTGGCGGCTAGGGTTAGGAGACACCTCATACTTATAGGCGCAGCCGCGTGGAGAGACGTGGGCTCGACCCACGTCCGAGTCCGTAACAGCCCACGATCCGACGTCTCAGATCGTGGCCCAGCTGTCAGAAAACTCTCCGTTAGTGACTGGCAAAAATAAGCGCGTAGGTGTGAGCTCGGCTCGGCTCAATCCCGCAACCCGCGGCGCGGCGTGGCGAGGCGGGCGGCGGAGGAGGAGTGCGCGAGGGCCTCTTCTCTTCTCAAGCTCCAATAGCATGTAGAAGAGAAACCCTTATATACCACTCCAACTCTCCTTCCACTTCCGGGGTGGGACTAAACTTCCCACTACACCTAGTGCCATATAACCCACATGGGCCCTTAGAGATTTTTCAGAAATTGCAATATGAGCCTAGAGCTCATCTCAGATTTCAGCAATCCCCCACCAGATCTCGAGGGCCCATTGTGTCCTCTGTTCCAATTGCTGTTTCGATATACCAGTGTTTCAGTGAAGACCTGTTAAGGTTGAACTTCACCTAGAACAAGTGGCTACACTCCTTCACAACTGAACAATGGACTATGCCTTGAATTGTCAGTTTGGCGTAAAGAAGTTTCACTACATGTCTTACTAGTACTAGGCTGCCAAAGGCTGGCCCCTCGGGTGGAGCATATAAGTCACACTGCTGGCCTATTCATGAGCTTACTAGAGATCACCCTAATCTCATAGACTGTGACCAGCAGTCGGGCTCATATAGGTGTGTTCCTCCAAAGATCGCTCTGTAGGATAGCATCTTGCTTTTATAAACTTTGGAACACATTGAGACCGTAGTCATCCTACCATACAGTATCGAGAGTATTGCATCTTCAACGGAGTGGATTAGTATAGTTACTCTCCTCAGTTCACCACTGGCTTGTCTTTCCAGGTCCTAGTTCACGGGATATCCGATCACATAGGTTAGGTTACCACCATGGCAACTCATGTGGGTCTCATACCCATCTCCCTCGATGCATTATCTATCACAACACGTGATAGCCCTTTTGTAAAGGGATCTGCCAGATTCTTAGCCGTATGGACATAGTCCAATGCTATCACTCCGGAGTTTCTTAATTTTCTGACAGCTTTTAATCTCATTCTTATGTGTTTGGTGGACTTCATGTTGTCCTTTGAACTCTTCACCTTGGTGATGACAGTCTGATTGTCACAGTTCATAAGGATAGCCGGAACCGGTTTATCAACCAATGGCAAGTCCATCAAAAGATCTTGAAGCCATCTCGCTTCAACACCAGATGTGTCTAATGCCGTTAATTCTGCTTCCATTGTCGATCTCGTTAAGATCGTTTGCTTGCAAGACTTCCAGGAAACATCGCCACCTCCAAGAGTAAACATATACCCAGTTGTGGCCTTCATCTCATCAGCATCAGAGATCCAATTCGCATCACTATACCCTTCAAGTACCGACGGGTATCCGGTATAGTGAAGTCCATAGTTCATAGTACCTTTCAGATAGCGCATAACTCTCTCAACAGCATGCCAATGTACATCACCCGGTTTGGAAACAAACCGGCTCAGTTTACTCACAGCAAACGCGTTGTCAGGCCTCGTTGCGCTCACTAGGTACATCAGTGAACCAATGATTTGAGAGTATCTCAATTGATCTTTAGCCATGCCTTTGGACTTTCGAATCAATACGCTAGGATCATATGGTGTTTGAGATGGTGTGCAGTCCGAATATCCAAAACGACTCAACACCTTCTCAACGTAATGGGATTGCAGAAGTGTGATCCCACCCTCATTATCTCTCAGTAGCTTGATGTTCAAGATAACATCAGCCACACCAAGGTCTTTCATCTCAAAGTTCTGAGGTAGAAACGATTTGACCTCCTCAATGACTTTGAGGTTTGTTCCGAATATCAGTATGTCATCAACATACAAGCACAGTATAACTCCTTCGCCCCCACCATGGCGATAGTATACACATTTGTCAGCCTCATTAACAACGAAACCAACAGATGTCAGAGTTGTATTAAACTTATCATGCCATTGCTTAGGTGCTTGTTTCAGGCCATATAAAGATTTTATCAACCTACACACCTTTCTTTCCTGACCATCTATCACAAAGCCATCAGGCTGTTGCATGTAGATTTCCTCCTTTAGCTCTCCATTTAGAAAAGCCGTCTTAACATCCATCTGATGGACGAGAAGACCATGTGAGGCCGCCAACAAGAGTAATACTTGAATGGTGGTCAGTTTAGCCACAGGTGAGTAAGTATCAAAGAAATCTTCCTCTTCTTGCTGGTCATAGCCCTTGGCCACAAGTCTAGCCTTGTACTTTTCAATCGTACCATCGGGCCTAAGCTTCTTTTTAAACACCCACTTACATCCCAGTGGTTTGCAACCATAGGGACGGTCAGTGATCTCCCATGTCCCGTTAGCCATGATGGAATCCATCTCGCTACGGACCGCATCCTTCCAGTAGTCAGCTTCTGGAGAGGCATACGCTTCTGAAATAGAAGTGGGAGTATCATCCACGAGGTACACGAAGAAATCATCACCAAAGGTCTTTGCAGTCCTTTGTCTTTTGCCCCTACCAAGGGTTTCCTCGTCATCCTCCTCAGGATTTTCATCATGTGTTTGTTCATAATATTCCATAGGGATGGCAGGTTCAGGAGTCTCCTCAGATTCCTGTCTAGAAGTGCTTTGCATATCTCTCATAGGAAAAATATCCTCAAAGAATGTAGCATCCTTAGACTCCATAATTGTACCGATCTTCTGGTCAGGTACCTCAGATTTCACTACTAGAAATCTATAGCCAACGCTGTTCTTAGCGTAGCCCAAATTAATGCAGTCCACGGTCTTATGTCCAAGCTTACGCTTTTTGGGGATCGGCACGTTGACTTTCGCCAAACAGCCCCAAGTGCGCAAGTACGAGAGTGTCGTCCTTCTCTTTGCCCATTTCTCATAGGGAGTGATCTCACTATCCTTTGTCGGAACTTTATTCAGGACATGACATGCCGTCAATATAGCCTCCCCCCACCATGCCTTGGATAAACCCGATGTATCTAACATGGCGTTAACCAAATCAGTTAGAGTACGGTTTTTCCGCTCGGCAACCCCGTTTGACTGGGGTGAATAGGGAGGCGTCCTCTCATGAATAATGCCGTGTTCTGCACAGAAGGAATCAAACTCACTCGAGAAGTACTCTCCACCACGATCTGACCGAACTCGTTTAATTTTCTTTTCAAGTTGATTTTCAACTTCTGCCTTATAGATTTTAAAGTAGTGTAGAGCCTCATCTTTAGTATTTAACAGATACACATAGCAATATCTAGTGGAATCATCTATCAATGTCATGAAGTATCTCTTTCCACCTTTAGTCAACACACCATTCATCTCGCAAAGATCAGAATGTATGAGTTTTAATGGTGCCAGGTGTCTCTCCTCCGCGGCCTTATGAGGCTTGCGAGGTTGCTTAGCTTGCACACATGAAAGGCACTTAGAACCTTTGGCTAAAGTGAAACTCGGGATTAAATCCAACTTGGCTAGCCGCTTCATAACACCAAAACTAATGTGACAAAGACGTGAATGCCAAACTTCAGATTCATTAACATTCGAATGAATATGGTTCACGACTTTATTAAAAAAATCTGCGAGGGAAAGGCGGAACATCCCTCCGCTCTCATAACCTTTTTCAACAAAGAGTCCATATTTTGTAACAACTAATTTATTAGACTCGAAAACCAACTTAAACCCTTCTCTACATAGAAGGGAGCCACTAACGAGGTTCTTCTTGATGGCGGGGACATGCTGCACGTTCTTCAGCTGCACGATCCTTCCCGAAGTAAACTTCAGATCGACCGTGCCAACACCATGAACAGAAGCACTCACGCCATTCCCCATCAATACGGACCCGTGACTTGTGACCTGGTAAGAAGTGAACAATGAAATGTCAGCACACACATGAACACCTGCACCTGTGTCCACCCACCAATCGTTGGGTTGAAACACTGAAAAAACAGTAAATAAATTACCGTACCCAGATGCACCATTCACATTGTTGCCCACAATCATGTTGACAGACTTGGAGTCCTGTCCTGACTTCTTATACTTGTTTGGGCACTTGTTGGCCCAATGTTCAACCGAACCACAAGTAAAGCAGCCCTCGTCCTTCTTGTTCTTCTTGAAGGTCTTCTTACCCTTCTTCTTAAAGTCGGTATTGTGTTGGACACCGTTCTTTCCCTTGGGCTTGTGGGAGTTGAAGTTCTTCTGGTTCACCATGTTGGCAACAGAAGTCCCTTCGGCCCCTTTTCCGTGCGAGTCTTTTGCCCTCAAATTCTGCTCAACACTCAGATGGCCAATGATATCCTCCACAGAGAATTCACGCCTCTGATGTTTCAGAGTGGTGGCAAAGTTCCTCCAGGAATTAGGGAGCTTAGCGATTATGCAGCCCGCGACAAACTTGCCCGGTAACTCGCACTTGAGAAGCTCAAGTTCCTTAACAATGCATATTATCTCATGAGCCTGCTCCAATACAGGACGGTTTTCAACCATCTTGTAATCGTGGAACTGCTCTATAATATACATCTCGCTCCCTGCATCGGCGGCCCCGAATTTAGATTCGAGCGCCTCCCACAAGTCCTTGGCGACATGCACATGTAAATATGCGCCGACCAGTTTATCTCCGATCACGCTAAGAACTGCTCCGAGAAACACAACGGTAGCCTCCTTGAACGCCTTCTCCTGTTCAGGAGCAATCGTTCCCGTGGAGACACCGGTGACCCAGAACAGGTTAATAGCCGTGAGCCATAACGTGGTCTTAGTCTGCCAACGCTTGAAGTATGTACCGGTAAACTTATCCGGTTTCAGTGCAGCGGCAAAGCCACTTGCCGAGAAATTCCTACACATAATAGGTTTTTTGGATTGTTGAGTAAATAGGTAATTTCTCGATTAAATTAATCCATGAGTAAATCACTAGCATGGCATTGACTAAGTTGATGACGTACTGACTCTGATCTAAACATGCACGTACTAAGCAAACAGTAGACAAATCTACACATACTGCTAGTACTGCTAATATGAAAATAATCAGGAGCGGGATAAACGAGTTATACCCTCCAGTAGGCCACGCAGAGGCCGCGGCTTTGGTGGCAGCAGCGGCGTCCTCGGCGGCCTTCTTGTCGGCTTCAGCTTTCTCGGCGGCGGCACGGTCGGCGTCGGTGGACATGGTGATGATGAAGGCGACGCGGACGTAGAGAAAGTAGACGATCGGAAGCGAGCAGTCGCGTAATCGCTGCCCAAAAACCTATTCGCCCCTCACCCCGTACAGGAACCAGAAGGGCGTGGTTTCGGAGACCTGCTCTCCCGTCGACCGTGTACGCGGCGGACGGGATGGAGTCACCGGCGGCGGCAGCAGCAAAGGAACGACGGTGGGCGTGCGCGTGAGCAGATGTGATCTGTTCGTGGCGGCTAGGGTTAGGAGACACCGCATACTTATAGGCGCAGCCGCGTGGAGAGACGTGGGCTCGACCCACGTCCGAGTCCGTAACAGCCCACGATCCGACGTTTCAGATCGTGGCCCAGCTGTCAGAAAACTCTCCGTTAGTGACTGGCAAAAATAAGCGCGTAGGTGTGAGCTCGGCTCGGCTCAATCCCGCAACCCGCGGCGCGGCGCGGCGGGCGGCGGAGGAGGAGTGCGCGAGGGCCTCTTCTCTTCTCAAGCTCCAATAGCATGTAGAAGAGAAACCCTTATAAACCACTCCAACTCTCCTTCCACTTTCGAGGTGGGACTAAACTTCCCACTACACCTAGTGCCATATAACCCACATGGGCCCTTAGAGATTTTTCAGAAATTGCAATATGGGCCTAGAGCCCATCTCAGATTTCAGCAACAACTGCCATTCCCAACATTTTGTTTCTTTTTCGGATTTTATCAATTTTTTTTCTTTTTTCAACACATTTCTTTAAATTATATATAGCATTTAAAAAATGTCACAAACATTTTCTGGAAACACGGGAATATTTCCATGAAATGTCACATACATTGTTTTTAATGGTATGAAAACGGGAGTATTTTCATAAAATGTCACATACATTTTTTTTAATGGTGAAACATTTTTTTACATTACGCAAACATTTTCTTTGCAATGTATACACCATTTTTCAAAATTTCACGTTCATTTTTTTTAAACACAGGAGGAATTTTCATCGGCACAGACATTTTTTTGGAAGTTATAAATATTTTTAAACTGCGCTACTAAAAAAATTATATGGTGTTATTTTAAAAAATTGTTTGAAATTTTCTTAAGTAAATTTCAGTTTTTGAACTATATGCATTTAAAATATTAAAAAATCAAATTACATCACCATGATGAGCCACATCCTACTGGGCCGACCCACCACCGCACCCTATAGGCGTGGCAACCGCCTGCCCGGTAATAAGCGGCACATAGATGCGCCCCTAAAACTAGTGTCCCGTTCACAACCATAGCGTTGGATGAATCCCACGCCATGATTCGTGTTGTCTGTCGCAGCATCATTGTATGTGTCCCGTGGCAACCCATTTTCACTTTGGCTCCCGACCAGTTTGGATCAAAATGCAACGCTGGTTGTTTATCTTGTTTTTTTTACGGCCTGTCATGGGCCTCTTTGAAGGTTGTCTTTTCTTATTCTCCTTCATTCATTTCGTTCGGCGGCTGAGAGTGAGAGAAGTAGACAACGCGTGGATGGAGGTAGATTGGGGGCTGATGTCAGCGCACCTGACGAAGCAGCCTCGCAGACATATGCAGCCCAAGCCCATCCGGCGCGGCCCAGCCGCGCCCCCAAGCCCAAAAGGCGCTACTATAGTCCAGAATGGACGACGGCCAAGTCCAAGACCGCATCAACTACTTAAGGCGACACTCACTCGAGAAACGGCATCCAGTGGATCATCGAACCAGGCGGCGGCGGCATAAACCCTAGTTTCCTCTTGCTCGATTCATTCTTGTAATCAACTTGTACCAGACTAAATTGCCATTGTGAGAATATTAGATCGACTCCCTTCCTACCTCGTCCCTAACATCTAGCATCAGAGACCAGCACCACCATCCTCTGCGTTCGATCTGGCGCAGTTCATCTACAACGGTCAGCTCGCTCCCAACACCCCGCTTACTGTTTCTTCCCCATTTACTCATGCCAGCCAGCTCCTCACGGGGCTGGGGCAGGCACATCCTTCCATCGTGTTTTTAGTGTTTGCGGGAGATAATCCCCATCTCTCGAAGGTGTTGTGCAAGCAATATTTTGAAATGTTTGGCATACATCAGTCGTTCTGGGTGCCTATGGCCTCCCTGAATTTCTCAGGGGCAGCGTCAGTTTGGTTGCAAACCATTCAGAAAAAACTATCGCAGTTTGATTGGGAGTCATTTACAACATTACTTTATACTCATTTCGATCGAGATCGACATCAGTTGCTGATCCGTCAATTTTACACCATACGGTAGACATCCACTGTCACTGATTATATTGAGAAATTTGAACTGATCATAAACAATTTGAGCTCGTATTCAGATTCAATTCAGCCTTATTATTTCCTCACTCGTTTTGTGGAAGGGCTACGGGCGGACATCTGAGCGGTGGTTTTTGTGCAACGACCACCGGACCTGGACACGGCTTGCTCCATCGCCCTGCTCCAGGAGGAGGTCATCCGCGAAGCATTCCACGAGGCACGGCAACCATCGACGTCGCGGCCACCCGACACCCTGTCTCGTGGCCCTGCGTCGTTGCCTCTGCCTCCTCCATCACAACGAATGCCTACTCCAGCAACGGCAACAGATCGGCGCGGCGTGGAAGGAGCTCGAGCTGAGGGGGTTCGACAGAATGAATCTCGGCCGGACCTCACCAAGGTCAAAACTCTACGCGATTATCGGCACGTGCGGGGGCTCTGCTTCAAATGCGGCGAATGTTGGGGCCAGGATCATGTTTGCCGCACGTCAGTGCAACTGCACGTGGTCGAGGAGCTCCTGGAATTGTTGGGCATCAACACAGTTTGCAGCGACGACGGGTCTGGCCAGACAGAGATTGCAACAGAATCAGTTTGTGCCATATCCCGAACTGCCTTATCTGGTGGAGTGTCTACTAAAGTGTTCCAGCTTCAAGCATGGATACAGGGTCATGAGGTGCTCATGCTTGTGGACTCGGGCAGTTCTACATCATTTATCAACTAGGACCTCGCCAAGCGCCTCAATGGAATGTAGTCGTTGAGCACAGCGTGTCGAGTTAAGGTGGCTGATGGAGGTGAATTGTTATGCACATCAGTAGTTCGACAATGCGAGTGGTTCTCTCAAGGACAGGAGTTTGCAACAGACATGAAGATATTAGCCTTGGGTACTTATGATGTTATTTTGGGGATGGATTGGCTCGAAGCTCACAGTCCAATGACGGTAGATTGGTGAGCCAAACAGCTGGAATTTCAGTCGCCAAGAGGACCAGTAATCCTCAAGGGTCATGAAGCTTCGTCGTCCACATGTCTGACGATCAACAGCATACAGTTGCAAGCTCTCTGCAAACAGGGAGCCGTGTCACACATTGTCCATATCTGTGCTGTTATTCCAGGGGAAGAGCAACAACAAACAGTGCCTGAGCCGATCCAAGAGCTGTTATCTAAATTTGCTGATGTGTTTGGAGAACCACAAGGCTTACCTCCTCGCAGGGCTTGTGACCATCGTATTCCCTTGATTCCAGGGGCGCAACCGGTCAATATTCGGCCTTATCGTCACAAGCCCGATCAAAAGATGAAATTGAGAGGCAGGTGGAAGAATTGCTCAAAGCTGGCATCATTCAACCAAGCACAAGTGCATTTTCATCTCCTGTGATTCTTGTGAAGAAGAAAGACGGCACCTGGCGTCTCTGTGTTGACTACAGACACCTCAACGCTTTGACAAATGTGGGCAAATACCCAGTACCAGTTATAGAAGAACTATTGTATGAGTTGTTTGGGTCGTGCTGGTTCACCAAGATGGATTTGCGTGCTGGTTATCATCAGATTCGTCCAGTGAAAGGCGAGGAGTACAAGACAGCCTTCCAGACGCACTCAAGCCATTATGAGTTCAAAGTCCTGTCATTTGGTTTGGCTGGAGGACTGGGCACTTTTAATTGAGCTATGCATGGAACTTTGAAGCCTGTATCGCGCAAGGGGGGGCTCTGCTTCTTCGACGACATCCTGGTGCACAGCAAAACACTCTGGGAGGACATGCAAAAACTCAGAGAGGTACTTACGCTGCTACGCCGCGACAGCTGGAAGGTGAAAATGTCAAAGTGTGCATTCGGTCAGTAGAAAATTTCGTACCTGGGTCACGTGATCAACACGGCTGGAGTAGCTACAGATCCGGTGAAGATACAGGCAGTCTCCAATTGGATAGTACCAACAGATGCCAAGGCAGTGCGAAGCTTTCTGGGGTTGGCTGGCTACTACCGTCGTTTTGTTAAAAACTTCAGGATTATCGCAAGACTGCTGTTTAACCTGCTCAAGAAAGGGGTGCCCTTTGTTTGGAAACCAGCCACCGATACATCATTCAAACTCATATAGCAGCAGCTTATTTCAGCACCAGTTTTGGCCCTGCCCAACTTCAACCAACAGTTCACCGTCGAAACTGACACCAGTGATTTAGGCATCGGAGCTGTCTTACAGCAACAAGGACACCCGATTGCATTCATCAACAAAGCTATTTTGTAGGATCGAAAGTATGTCTAGAGGGGGGATGATTAAGCTACTTGACCAAATAAAAATCTAGCCTTTTCCCAATTTTACTTCTTGGCAGATTTTAGCTATGTTAGTACAAGTCAAGCAATCTCCACACAATTCAAGCAAGCATGCAAAAGAGTATATGAGCAGCGGAAAGTAAAGCATGCAACTTGCAAGAATGTAAAGGGAAGGGTTTGGAGGATTCAAACGCAATTGGAGACACGAATGTTTTGTCGTGGTTCCGATAGGTGGTGCTATCGTACATCCACGTTGATGGAGACTTCAACTCACGGAGGGTAACGGTTGCGCGAGTCCACGGAGGGATCCACCCACGAAGGGTCCACGAAGAAGCAACCTTGTCTATTCCATCATGGCCGTCGCCCACGAAGGACTTACCTCACTAGCGGTAGATCTTCACGAAGTAGGCGATCTCCTTGCCCTTACAAACTCCTTAGTTCAACTCCACAATCTTGTCGGAGGCTCCCAAGTGACACCTAGCCAATCTAGGAGACATCACTCTCCAAGAAGTAACAAATGGTGTGTTGATGATGAACTCCTTGCTCTTGTGCTTCAAATGATAGTCTCCCAAACACTCAACTCTCTCTCACAGGATTTGGATTTGGTGGAAAGAAGATTTGAGTGGAAAGCAACTTGGGAAGGCTAGAGATCAAGATTCATATGGTTGGAATGGAATATCTTGACCTCAACACAAGTGTAGGTGGTTCTCTCTCAGAAAATGTGTATTGAAAGTGTAGGTATGTTCTGATGGCTCTCTCCACGAATGAAGAGTGGGTGGAGGGGTATATATAGCCTCCACACAAAATCTAACCGTTACACACAATTTGCCAAACTCGGTGGGACCGAATGGTTAAACTCGGTCGGACCGATTCAACAAACCTAGTGACCGTTAGGATTTTCGGTGGGACTGAGATGCAACTCGGTAGGACCGATATGGTTAGGGTTAGGGCATAACGTAATCTCGGTGTGACCGATTACACAAACTTGGTGGGACCAATTTTGGTAATAAGATAACCAGAGTTGGTCAGGTAAACTCGGTGGGACCGATTCACTCATCTCGATGAGACCGAAATGTTACAAAAGGGAAACAGAGAGTTCACATTGCAATCTCAGTGGGACCGATCGCTCATCTTGGTAAGACCAAAACGTTACGAAGGGAAACAGAGAGATTACAATCCCATCTCGGTGAGACCGAGATCCCTATCGGTGAAACCGATTTGCCTAGGGTTTGTGGCAGTGGCTATGACATTTGAAACTCAGTGGCGCCGGATAGAAAGAATCAGTGGGGCCGAGTTTGACTTTTGGTTTAGGTCATATGTGGATGTGGGAAGGTAGTTGAGGATTTTGGAGCATATCACTAAGCATTTTGAGCAAGCAAGCCATTAAGCAACACCTCATCCCTCCTTGATAGTATTGGCTTTTCCTATAGACTCAATGTGATCTTGGATCACTCAAATATAAAATGTAGAGTCTTGAGCTTCAAGCTTGAGCCAAACTTTTTGTCCTTAGAATTTTGAGGGATCCACTTTCCTCATCCATGCCATGCCATTCATTGAGCTTTTCCTGAAATATTAATCTTGGAATAATGTTAGCTCAATGAGCTATATGTTTTTAGGAATTACCAAAACCACATAGGGATAGTTGCACTTTCAATCTCCCCCTTTTTGGTAATTGATGACAACATATAGATCAAAGCTTCGACAAATGATAATAAGAGTGAAATATATTGTCGCTTTGAGAAGTATGTGAAAAGCAAGAGCTCCCCCTAAATTTGTGCACATCTTAAGATTTGCTTTGGAATGCAAATGCACAATGAGTTAGGATCATGGGTTACTCTTCCATGTCACATATATATTGGTGGAGCGCTCAAAATGATAAGAATTAAATACATGCACTCATCACCAAGCAAAGTGAATGATCATATAAGGATAAGTAAGATAATATCATCTAACAAGCATAAGTGTAGCTTATGATCAACCACATGATAGTCAATGTCTCACAGATAATAGCATAGTATCTCAAGCAATCAAAAGACAAACAAAGTTCAACCAAGAAGACAAGAGATAACAAAAGCAACGTTCTCTCTTGAAGCCTATGATCTATACATTTTTCTCCCCCTTTGGCAACAAGTTACCAAAAAGTTCATAGAAAATGCATAGCACTAGAACGTCTCTCAGGCTTGGTCTTCAGGTGGTGGTGTCCGGAGAACGCCAAGGACGAAGGCTTCAGTTGATGTGGATGGAGCTGTAGCTGGTGCAGATGAAGTGACTCTAGTGTGTGGAACAGGCACTGCAGCAGACCTCTGAGCTCTAGGCACTCTGGCAAATGCATCAGTGGTTGTCTTGCCCTTCCTCTCTTGCATATCATCTTGAAGTTGCTCCACAATAGACTGAATCTCAGTTACCTTCACATCCAAGTCATAGAATTTTTGCTCCACGATTCTTTCCAAGCTCTTCTGGTTTTGAGTCAGGGTGGCCAGTCCCTTCTCAATCCTCAGAGTGGATGCAATCAGGTAGCGAAGCTGATCTTGCTTGCTTTTCAAAAAGTACTCAGATGCCTCCTCTTGAGTTGGCATCTTGGCAGCCTTCTCTTTCTTTGCTTTCTCCTTCTTCTCTTGAGCTTGTACTGATGATGGTTCATTCTCATTCATCACAACTTGATTGTCCTCAAAGTCAGGATAGATAGGCAAGTGTTCCTTATCCAACAAGTATGTGCATGTGCCCATCTTTGAGTTTATCAACTCCTGGATCTGTGGGGGCATATCCACAACTTCTTTTTTGGTCAGCTGCAGTCCTCTTGATAGTCTCAACTATAAGGCTCATGACCTTGAACTTCTGTGGCACATCAAATATATGTAGCAAGTTAATTGCATGGCCTCTGATCATTCTGTGATCACCAGGCTTGGGCAAGAGAGTGTGCCTAAGGATCCAATCGATTGTAGGCAGCCCTGACAGCAAGTGTTTTACTGACCCAAACTGGTGAGTCTTAAGATCATCTTCAGGAATCTCCTTGTACATGTTTGCTATAGAGTTGTGATCCATCTTCTTCTTGGCATAGACATCCAAGTCATCTTCTTCTTCCTTGTTCTGGTGGCAGCTTTGGGCAAGTTGCTGGGAGTGCTCCTGCTACCATCATCTGAACTACTAGAGGGACTAGTGCCCTCACTCAGGTGAACCTGCTCCTCTGACCTGTTCTGGCTGTCACTCTAATCAGACATATTGCAAACACTGACAGCAGACCCTGTGAATAGATATAGATGAGATAGAATGGATGAGCATCACAAAATGCAGAGGTTTTTGCAAAAGAATGAGTCAAAAACTTAGTTTTAGTTTTCCACAGAAAGCATTTCGGATCAACCGATTTGTAAACTCGGTGATACCGAAGCAGCTGTTGGAACCTAAACTAGTGAACTCGGTCAGACCGAGTCACAGTTCGGTGGCACCAAGACTTCTAGGGTTTCACAAAGTCCTGAACTCGGTCACACCGATTTGCAATTCTCGGTCAGACCGAAAATTACATGTGCAATGGCCTGAGCCGAATCAGTGGTACCGAGTTCCACAACTCGGTGGGTCTGAGATGGTTTCGGCGGAAACCTAACCCTAAATTTTCAATTCAACTCTAATATATGGAGTGTTTTGACTGGATAGAAGTGTTTCAATCGTGGTAAGAATCATAATGAACACAATGTGCTAGGAATCGGACGGGGATAGCACTATGATCGAGTCCATACCCTAGTTCGGCGATGAACTCGCTACGGCGGCAACGGCGGGGAAGAATTCCGTTGACGGCGGCGGACACCAGCGACAGGAGGCGGCTGGCGACGAGGAGGACGATCCGGAGACCCAGGAGGCAGAGCGAGCTATGCGCGGGCGAAGGGGTTTCGGAGAAATTTCCAAAATTTTGCCCGTGAGTATATATAGCCTGACCCTGTCGGTGTGACCGAGTGGAACAACTCGGTGGCACTGAGATTCATAACTGCAAGCAGTTACTGAAACTCGGTGTGACCGAAAGGTTCAAATCGGTTGCACCGAGATTGAAAACCTAGATCGACTTAGTGATCTCGGTATGACCGAAATGGATGAATCGGTCAGAGTGAAACGCACAAAGAAGTTTTGGAAGTTTAAGTCTATGACGAATCGGGGACTCCGAGTGCTCCTCACACAGAGTGGTTTGAATCTGACTTGATCAAATTTTGTGATGTAGCATGAATAGAGTTTGAGATGAGAAAAGCATAGATAGCTAGAGAGGGTTCTTAGGCATTCTTGTCCATCCACTTGGCAAAAGAAAAGAAAACCAAACAATCAAAACAACAAGTGGATGTCCTCGAATGAGTGAAATATGCAATCAACATGCTCACACAATAAAATGGCAATTGAAATATGTGGCAAAGCATGCACAACCAATTCTAGCATCTATCAAACAATTTGCGATGACTAGGTCATCTATATATGAGTATATTGACTTAGGAGTCAAATGAGAACATTTGATCATAGGTCATACTCATCGTTTAAGCACAAGTGGGGTTACCACTTTTACATAAAGCATTGTTGTGTTCACACCATTAGAGTTGCTTTAGCTCAATTCTTAGAGTAAAGCTCCCCCTAGATGTGAGATCCCCCCTAAGAGGGATGAACTGACCTTGGGTTTTGTCGATGATGACTTCATGTAGGTGTTGAAGATGTGGATGCTCAATGTTGATGTAGATCATTTGGAGCTATCCATTAGAGTGAGTTGCACTTTCAATACCTACACGGGTTAGTCCCACAAGAAACAAACAAGGATATCCACAGACATAGAGTGATGCACACACAAGATGATGTCTATGAAAGCTTTTAGGTTACCTTGTCCCTTGTCTTACCAACAAGAGGGTTTGTGACTCCTTGAACTAGTGCAAGATGTGGAAGTTGATTGCACTTGTTCTTGCCAAGATGATAAAAGTGAAGTATGTTGGCGGAGTCACCCTCAAGAACTCTCTAGTTCTTCTTCTTCGGGATCCACGCCATCTTGATGGGAATCCACGGTGTTGTAGTTGTACTTGATGAAGTGGAACTTGAAGTAGTCTTGGGAACCCACTTGACCAAGGCCTTAGGAGCTTCTTCAAATGCATCAATTTCCTCTTGAAGCTTGTCCTTGCCTTTTTGCTTGTGGTCTTGTGGTGGAACATCATCTTGAGCTTGTGTCCCTTTGAGAGAAGTCGGATCATACTTCTCTTGTTGAGGAACAAACTTCGTCTTGGGGTATTGATCTTCTTCCCACTCAACTCCATTGGCATTGAACTTTCGTTCAAAACCAACATCTTGATTCTTCCGGTGCCTTCCTTGCTTGCGTACAATTTCCTCGAATTGCTTACTTCCGGCAAGGCTCTTGTAAACACCTTTCTCTATAATTCCCTTCAATAAGCTATTTTCTTGCTCAAGTGTAACTTGGCTAAGAGAATCATTAGTGGAATCAAGAGAACTACTAGAAGCAACAATATTGGATTTAGCATGATTGTTGTTACTACTAAAGGAAGAATCTTTCTTGTTCTTGTTACTAGACTTGACTTGAGGCATGTAAGTGGATAAGAGTAAACGCTTGGCAATGTAAGAAGAACTTTTCTTACGAAGATCATCATTGATTGCTTTTAAGAACTCATGCTCTTGCTCAAGGTTGAGCTTTTCAAAGCGCAATTTCTCATGAGTCCTTAAAAGTTCTCGATGATCTCGTAAGATAGTTTCATGAGCTAACTTAAGAGTGTTTAGTTCTTTAGTTAGAGACTCAATCTTCTACTTATCATTGTCATTCATTTTATCTTGATTAGCATGATTAATTGACGTTTCATCATAGTATTCATGACTAGAGTTGTCAACAAGTAAATCATCATCACCTAACAAGTCATCTTCATCACTATTGAAATCAACATACTCGGGGTGCGATACCTTTGGGCCTTTAGCCATGAAGCATGTTCCAACTCCTTCATTTGGTGAGTCAAATATGTCGTAGGAGTTGGTTGTCACAAGTGCTAGACCGGCAACACCTTCATCTTGAGTATATTCGGAGTCAGAGTGATAGCTTCTCTCGGAGTGGTTGTCGGAGTCGGAGCCGGATACCCATTCACCAACATGTGCTTGATGTCTTTGTTTTGTGTAGCTCCTTGATGACTTGTCCTTTCTTTCCGAATCCTTGCTTCTCCGTGAGGGTCTTCGTTCATAACGATCATCTCTACTCCTTCTTTCTCTAGATGGTGATTCTTCTCTTCTACTTCTTCTCTTGGGAGAATCTTCTCTTCTCTTGTAGGGGGTCGTACACTCATTGGAATGGTGTCCGGGCCTTCCACAATTGTAGCAATTTCGCTCTCGACTAGAAGATCTTTTGTCATTGTAGGACCTTGACTTGGAGCTTCTCTCTTTGCTTCTACTCTTGTAGAACTTGTTGAAGTTCTTCACCATTAAGCTCAATTCTTCATTGAAGGTTTGTTTCTCACTCGATGATGTGGGGGCTTCACATGAGGCTTTGTAAGCACCACTTGATTTGTTGTGAAGTTCCTCTTTATCCTTGAGTGACATCTCATGAGCAACAATTCTTCCGATGACTTCCGTTGGCTTGAGATCTTTGTAATTGGGCATCATTTGGATCAATGTGCACACGGTATCATATTTTCCATCCAAGGCTCTTAGGATCTTCTTGATGATGAATCTATCGGTCATCTCTTCACTTCCTAAGCCGGCAATCTCATTTGTGATAAGAGCAAGTCTAGAGTACATTTCAGCGACACCTTCACCATCCTTCATTTTGAACTTGTCAAGTTGACTTTGAAGCACATCCAATTTGGATTCCTTGACGCAGTCGGTACCTTCGTGCATATCAATCAAAGTATCCCAAATTTCCTTTGCATTCTCAAGACGGCTGATTTTCTTGAATTCTTCGGGGCACAATCCGTTGAAGAGGATATCACAAGCTTGAGCGTTGTATTGCAGCATTTTCAACTCTTCCGCGGTGGCTTCACGGTTAGGTTCTTTCCCATCAAAGAATTCACCTTGCAAGCCAATACACACAATAGCCCAAACGGCGGGGTTATGTCCAAGAATATGCATTTTCATCTTATGCTTCCAACTAGCAAAATTAGTGCCATCAAAGTAAGGACCTCTACGGTGATAATTTCCCTCGCTAGACGCCATACTCTCCTAGGTTGTGAAACCAAGGCTATGACCACCAAAAGCTATGGAAATCAAAGCAAATGGAGACCAAAGCTCTGATACCACTTGTAGGATCGAAAGTATGTCTAGAGGGGGGGGGGGTGATTAGACTACTTGACCAAATAAAAATCTAGCCTTTTCCCAATTTTAGTTCTTGGCAGATTTTAGCTATCTTAGTACAAGTCAAGCAATCTCCACACAATTCAAGCAAGCATGCAAAAGAGTATATGAGCAGCGGAAAGTAAAGCATGCAACTTGCAAGAATGTAAAGGGAAGGGTTTGGAGGATTCAAACGCAATTGGAGACACGGATGTTTTGTCGTGGTTCCGATAGGTGGTGCTATCGTACATCCACGTTGATGGAGACTTCAACCCACGGAGGGTAACAGTTGCGCGAGTCCACGGAGGGCTCCACCCACGAAGGGTCCACGAAGAAGCAACCTTGTCTATTCCATCATGGCCGTCGCCCACGAAGGACTTACCTCACTAGCGGTAGATCTTCACGAAGTAGGCGATCTCCTTGCCCTTACAAACTCCTTGGTTCAACTCCACAATCTTGTCGGAGGCTCCCAAGTGACACCTAGCCAATTTAGGAGACACCACTCTCCAAGAAGTAACAAATGGTGTGTTGATGATGAACTCCTTGCTCTTGTGCTTCAAATGATAGTCTCCCAAACACTCAACTCTCTCTCACAGGATTTGGATTTGGTGGAAAGAAGATTTGAGTGGAAAGCAACTTGGGAAGGCTAGAGATCAAGATTCATATGGTTGGAATGGAATATCTTGACCTCAACACAAGTGTAGGTGGTTCTCTCTCAGAAAATGTGTATTGAAAGTGTAGGTATGTTCTGATGGCTCTCTCCACGAATGAAGAGTGGGTGGAGGGGTATATATAGCCACCACACAAAATCTAACCGTTACACACAATTTGCCAAACTCGGTGGGACCGAATGGTTAAACTCGGTCAGACCGATTCAGCAAACCTAGTGACCGTTAGGATTTTCGGTGGGACTGAGATGCAACTCGGTAGGACCGATATGGTTAGGGTTAGGGCATAACGTAATCTCGATGTGATCGATTACATAAACTCGGTGGGACCAATTTTGGTAATAAGCTAACCAGAGAGTTGGTCAGGTAAACTCGGTGGGACCGATTCGCTCATCTCGGTGAGACTGAAATGTTACAAAAGGGAAACAGAGAGTTTACATTGCAATCTCGGTGGGACCGATCGCTCATCTCGGTAAGACCGAAACGTTACGAAGGGAAACAGAGAGATTACAATCCCATCTCGGTGAGATCGAGATCCCTATCGGTGAAACCGATTTGCCTAGGGTTTGTGGCAGTGGCTATGACATTTGATAATCGGTGGCGCCGGATAGAAAGAATCGGTGGGGCCGAGTTTGACTTTTGGTTTAGGTCATATGTGGATGTGGAAAGGTAGTTGAGGATTTTGGAGCATATCACTAAGCATTTTGAGCAAGCAAGCCATTAAGCAACACCTCATCTCTCCTTGATAGTATTGGCTTTTCCTATAGACTCAATGTGATCTTGGATCACTAAAATATAAAATATAGAATCTTGAGCTTCAAGCTTGAGCCAAACTTTTTGTCCTTAGAATTTTGAGGGATCCATTTTCCTCATCCATGCCATGCCATTCATTGAGCTTTTCCTGAAATATTAATCTTGGAATAATGTTAGTTCAATGAGCTATATGTTGTTAGGAATTACCAAAACCACCCAGGGATAGTTGCACTTTCATCTTTCCCCAAGGTACCAAGGGTTATCAACTTACGAGCAGGAATATATGGCGACACTGGTAGCAGTGGAGCAGTGGAGACCATACCTTCAACACGATGAGTTCGTCATTCTCACAGATCAGCGCAACTTGGTTCACTTGGAAGAGCAGCGACTGACAACCCCATGGCAGCAAAAGGCGTTCACAAAACTGCTGGGCTTGCGATATTAAATTCGATACCGCAAAGGGACCGAGAATAGTGCCGTGGATGCCTTGTCCCATGCACGACCAATGGAGACGCTGGCAGCAGTTACATCTTGCCAACCAGCTTGGCTCGATGAACTTGTAGCTAGCTATGATACAAATCGTCAAGCTCTTCGCCTACTCGAGCAATTGGCACTCCGCAAGGACCCCAAGGACCGTTTCTCCTTGCAACAAGGAATCATACGATTCAGGGATCGTATCTAGCTGGGTGGATCAATAGAATTGCAGCAGCGCATCATTCGGGCATTCCATGACAGTGCACTGGGGGGTCACTTGGGGTTCCCAGCAACTTACTCTCAGGTTCGACGATTGTTTGCTTGGCCTAAAATGAAAGCTCGTGTTCTGCAATACATCAAATGTTGCACCACTTGTCAACAAGCAAAACCAGACCGATCGGCTGCACCTGGACTCCTGTTACCCCTCCCAATTCCTACCGAGCCATGGGAACTGATATTAATGGATTTCATTGACGGATTGCCTCAATCAGGAGCATACAACTGTCTGTGGGTAATTGTGGATAAGAGAACCAGGTTCACTCATTTCTTGCCTCTGTCATATCCTTACACTGCGGCTAAGGTAGCTCAGCTATACATGAGCCAGATATACAAGATTCATGAGTTTCCTCAAGCAATCATCTCTGATCGTGACCCGGTGTTCACAAGTCACTTTTGGCAAGAACTCTTCAAGTATGCAGGAACTGAACTCCGTTTGAGCACAGCCAATCACCCACGGACTGACGGGAAAACAGAGCAAGTTAACCGATGTTTAGAAACTTTTCTGCGCTGTTTCACGCATGTGTGCCCGAAACGTTAGAGTTTTTGGACACCTCTCGCTCAGTTCTGGTATAACACGTCGCTGCATTCAGCTATTGGCACGAGTCCTTTCAAAGCTATCTTTGGACATGAGCCACGCCAATGGGGACTGTCAGCTGCTGTTTCATGCTCAGTACCATCACTTCAGGCATGGCTGGAGGAGCGCGCGGTAATGCAAGAGCTGATACAACAACATCTCAACAGAGCCTGGCAATGCATGAAAGCACAAGCTGATAAGAGGCGATCAGAGCGCACTTTCGAGGTGGGAGAACAGGTGTTTCTGAAGCTACAACCGTATGTGCAATCATCGGTTGCCCCTCGAGCCAATCATAAACTATCCTTCAAGTATTATGGCCCGTTCCCAGTCATACGGCGCATCAATGAGGTGGCGTACAAGATTCAGCTTCCACCGCAAGCAACGGTGCATCTAGTCTTCCATGTGTCGCAACTCCGCAAAGCACTATTCCCTGGTACGCCAGTTCATTTTGAGCTCCCTCTCTGTACTGTCAAGCTAGCTATCCCTGTCAAGATACTCCAAACCCGATGGCGCAAGAAACACGGGACTATGTGCGAACAAGTCCAAGTGGAGTGGTCAGCGGGCGCTGGCCTCGGGCACACCTGGGAAGACAAGGAAGCTCTTCTTCACCGCTTTCCTCAGGCTGAGGCTTGGGGACAAGCCTCACGCAAAGAAGGGGGGATGTTAGCGCACCTAACGAAGCAGCCCCGCAGACAGATGTAGCCCAAGCCCATCCGGCGCGGGCTAGCCGCGCCCCCAAGCCCAACAGACGCTACTACGGTCCAGAATGGATGACGGCCAAGTCTAAGACCGCATCAACTACTTAAGGCGACACTCACTCGAGAAACGACATCAAGTGGATCACCGAAGCAGGCGGCGGCGGCATGAACCCTAGTTTCCCCTTGCTCGATTCATTCTTGTAATCAGCTTGTACGAGACTAAATTGCCACCGTGAGAATATTAGATCGACTCCCTTCCTACCTCGTCCCTAACAGGTGACGACCGCCTAGGTTTTCTTTTCTTTTTTGTTTTTCACGGGGGTTTTCTGGTTTTCTTTCTCATTTATTTTATGTTTTGATTTTTGTTTGCTTTTTTCCCTTTTAGAATTTTCAATACAGTTTTTATTCAGGAACACTTTTCAAATGTTGGGAATATTTTCTTGATTTCATGAACATTTTAAAATTGGATTTTAAACTCAACTAACCAAGTTCTAAGTGTCTCAGAGAACGTTGTATCTGTCCCATAGTGGCATTTTTCGTTTTGTTCCTCGTTGTCTGCTATTGTTGTTCATAGACCGTTCTAAAAAAAATTGGTTGTCTATTATCGTTTGCCCACGACCCGCTGTGCCTGTTGCAGACTTCTCTGATTGTCAATAGAACTAGATCGATGGGGCAGCCATGCTCGTTTATCTTGCTTCCCCTCTTTTTATTCTTCGGTTCTTCTGTTTGTAGCAAGTGAGATGAGAGCACAAGAGAGCATGTGGAGGGGAGATAAGGGGCGACCCTTGAATAATTTGTGTTTTTCTTATCTTACATGGTTTTTGTGTTTTTCTGCTGACTTTTCAATGTTTGTTTGCGCCCACTTTTTTTTTCCTTTTTTTCACCATGCGGAAATAATTAAATAAGGAGTGATCCCACAACTTATTAAGATTCTAGGCGTTGCAACTGTAAGCTTTTAAGGGGGTCAGGAATTGCAAATGCTTATCTGACTGCAACTGCATGAACTGCTACGCGAATGTAGGTGGGTTGGGGAGAGGGTTATCGGTCTAGTTGAAATTTCAACTGTATGGGTCACCAACTCGACCGCAAGGGTTGCAACCCTGAATGCAAGTGAAGTGCCCTCCAACGCAACTACAACTAGCAGTATTTTTTGTTATTTTTTAAATAAAAACCATGAACTTTTATTTCACATTAGTGATTTTTTTTAAGTTTGTGAACATTTTTTGAATTAAAGATCATTTTTACAAATTAGCTAACATTTTTTGTATTTTGGCGAACACTTTTTCAAATACGTGACAATTTTTTAATCTGCGGTAAAAAATTTATGGGCCCCATTTTTTCAAAACATGCATTTTTCAGAAAATAGCCGCTGAAATCACTAGCCGCATATTATTCGTGGGCCTTCTTCACAAGGATTCCCAAAACACCACATGGCTATTGATTCTGTGATGCACTAGCAATTGCGTTGGATCATGACGCATTGATATTCCGTGATAAGCATTTCTGTTGTGTGTGGAGAGCATGATGAAGGGTGTTTCCTATTTAGCGCTTCAGGCGTTAGTTATAGGCCATTTAGCAAACCGGCGCACACCTCTTCCCGCGCTGGGTCGGCCCATTTTTTTTTCTATTTTAAGATGCAGAAAACATGCGCTGCTAAGATTCGATTTTCTTTAACTCGTACTAACCCACCAGGTAAAACGACACATTGTGATAATACATTTCTTTTTCTTCCTTTATACTTTCTCCAGCCAGTTTTTTTTTCATTGTGGGTTTTTCCTGTACTGGTTTTCTTATTTTGGGTTTTCCTTTCTTTTCTGTTCTTTTCTTTCATCTTTTTTACCTTTTCCCTTTTTCTTTATTTTTTTTAAACGCAAAAAAATCAAATTTGATGAACTTTTTCAAATCAATGATTTTGTTTTTCAATTTTTATGTACTTTAAAAAAAATGATGAACGTTTTGTTAAAATCAATGAACTTTTTTCCAAATTAGATAATATTTTTTAAAGAAATACATGAACTTTTTTAATATATGATGAACTATTTTCTCAAAATCTACTGGTTTTTTTTTTCAAACTATATATTTTTTTAAAATTCATGATTTTTTTGAAATCCATGAACTTTCTTGAATTTCATGATATTTTTCCATGTGAATTTTTTTCTTCAAATGCAACCTAGCATTCTAAGGGAAATAAAATGTGATACATGGCCGGTCCACCAACGTTCGCGCGTGGGCGCCAGGGAGCTTCCCTCGCACCTGAAGCGCCAAATAGGAGCTTCCACGAGGAAATGTACCATCTAGACCATCAACGTGCAGCAGAAAAAAGATACATTGTACAAGGGCCAGACCAACTAAAACAACGAAGGGCCTAGTCTCAATAGACAACACATAGACAACTGGCCCAAGCCCATAGACAATCAACGTAGTAGCCGAGAGGAACAAGAACAATTCTAGCATGGCCTGCCAACAAAATCAGGCTGCAATAACCAAAGGTGATGTCAGTTGATATCAAATGAATGAGACCAAATTACATATCATCTAGATGAATTCTAGGCACTCCCTTCTTTTTAACCAAATTCTATTGGCCTAAAACGGACGTTTGTTTCCTACTTTTTTCCTTGGGATTGGTATTCCTGGTGCCTTCCTAGCAACCACAACGCTTTGAAGGTCCCTCTCACCCAAACCACACATGTTTTCTCCAAAAATCCTTATAAGCCCTAAACAGGCTCCACGTGTGTGGTTCACCAGGTTTGCCTCGTTTATCTTTACCATTGGTTTCTCCCTAAATTTGATTAATTTCTCTTTATTTTTTGTTCTCCCACACGCATATCCTATATTCTTCTCTATGGTGATGATATAGTCCTCACGCCTTATCCAACAAATTTATTCACCAGACACTCAGCTCTGAATTCTTTATCACCGATTTTGGGCCCCTTAGCTACTTTGTTGGCACCTCCTGAAGGAAATATGCCCTAGAGGCAATAATAAAGTTGTTATTTATATTTCCTTATATCATGATAAATGTTTATTATTCATGCTAGAATTGTACTAACCGGAAACTTAGTACATGTGTGAATAGATAGACAAACAGAGTGTCACTAGTATGTCTCTACTTGACTAGCTCGTTAATCAAAGATGGTTAAGTTTCCTAGCCATGGACAAAGAGTTGTCATTTGATAAACGGGATCACATCATTAGAGAATGATGTGATTGACTTGACCCCATCCGTTAGCTTAGCATGATGATCGTTTAGTTTGTTGCTATTGCTTTCTCCATAACTTATATGTGTTCCTATGACTATGAGATCATGCAACTCCCGAATACCGGAGGAACACTTTGTGTGCTACCAAACGCCACATCGTAACTGGGTGATTATAAAGGTGCTCTATAGGTGTCTCCGATGGTGTTTGTTGAGTTGACATAGATCGAGATTAGGATTTGTCACTCCGTCTATCGGAGAGGTATCTCTGGGCCCTATAGTTAATGTACATCACTATGAGTCTTGCAAGAAATGTGATTAATGAGTTAGTTGCGGGATGATGCATTACGGAACGAGTAAAGAGACTTGCCGGTAACGAGATTGAACTAGGTATTGAGATACCGAGATCGAATCTCGGGCAAGTAACATACCGATGACAAAGGGAACAACATATGTTGTTATGCGGTTCGACCGATAAAGATCTTCGTAGAATATGTAGCAGCCAATATGGGCATCCAGGTTCCGCTATTGGTTATTGACCAGAGAGGTGTCTCGGTCACGTCTACATAGTTCTCGAACCCGTAGGGTCCGCAGCTTAACGTTCGTTGACGATATAGTACTATATGAGTTATGTATGTTGGTGACCGAATGTTGTTCGGAGTCCCGGATAAGATCACGGACATGACGAGGAACTCTGGAATGGTCCGGAGATAAAGATTGATATATGGGATAATAGTGTTTGGTCTCTGGAATGGTTCCGGAATTCACCGGAAGGGGTTCCGGATGTTTCCCGAAATGTTTGGGTACGAGAACACTTTATTTGGGCAAAAGGGGAAAGCCCACAAGGTTTTTGGAAAGAGCAAAAGGAAGTTTTGCGGAGTCCAGGGGCGAGACGCCAGGGTCCCTGGCATTTGGTCCTGGAGTCCGAGAAGGACTCTTGCCTTTCGGGTGAAACCGAATTTGTGTAGCCTTTTACTCCAAGTTTTGACCCCAAGGATCAACATATAAATAGAGGCGTAGGGCTAGCACCCAAGACACATCAAGAAACACCAAGCCGTGTGCCGCCAACCCCGTCACCTCTAGTTTATCCTCCGTCATAGTTTTCGTAGTGCTTAGGCGAAGCCCTGCGAAGATTGTTCTTCACCAACACCGTCACCACGTCGTCGTGTTGCCGGAACTCATCTACTACTTCGCCCGTCAAGAAGGCGAGGACGTCATCGAGCTGAATGTGTGCTAAATGCGGAGGTGCCATACGTTCGGTACTAGATCGGGACGGATCGTGAAGGTGTATGACTACATCAACCGCGTTGATAAAACGCTTCCTCTTTCGGTCTACGAGGGTACGTAGACACACTCTCCCGTCTCGTTGCTATGCATCAAGACGATAGATCTTGCTTGTGCGTAGGATTTTTTTTTGAAATTACTGCGTTCCCCAACAGTGGCATCCGAGTCAGGTCTATGCGTAGATATTATATGCATGAGTAGAACACAAAGGAGTTGTGGGCGTGAGTATATACATATTGCTTGCCATCAGTAGTTGATTCTTGATTCAACGGTATCGTTGGATGAAGCGGCCCAGACCGACATTACGCGTACGCTTACGCGAGACTGGTTCTACTGACGTGCTTCACACACAATTAGCTGTTGGGTGTCAGTTTCTCCAACTTTAGTTGAATCGGATTCAATGAACAGGGTTCTTTCTGAAGATCAAAAAGAAATCACTATACCGCGTTGTGGTTTTTGATGCGTAGCTAAGAACGGTTCTTGCTCAGCCCGTAGCAGCCACGTAAAACTTGCAACAACAAAGTAGAGGATATCTAACTTGTTTTTGCAGGGCATGTTGTGATGTGATATGGTCAAGACATGATGCTAAATTTTATTGTATGAGATGATAATGTTTTGTAACGGAGTTATCAGCAACTGGCAGGAGCCATATGGTTGTCGCTTTATTGTATGAAATGCAATTGCCATGTAATTGCTTGAATTTATCACTAAGCGATAGCGATACTCGTAGAAGCAATAGTTGGCGAGACGACAACGATGCTTCGATAGAGATCAAGGTGTCAAGCCGGTGGCGATGGTGATCATGACGGTGCTTTGTAGATGGAGATCAAAGGCACAAGATGATGATGGCCATATCATATCACTTATATTCATTGCATGTGATGTTTATCCTTTATGCATCTTATTTTGCTTAGTTCGGCGGTAGCATTATAAGATGATCTCTGACTAAATTCAAGGTATAAGTGTTCTCCCTGAGTATGCACTGCTGCTATAGTTCATCGTGCCGAGACACCACGTGATGATCGGGTGTGATAAGCTCTACATTCACATACAACGGGTGCAAGCCAGTTTTACACACGCAGAAAACTCAGGTTAAACTTGATGAGCCTAGCATATGCAGATATGGCCTCGGAACACTGAGACCGAAAGGTCGAGCATGAATCATATAGTAGATATGATCAACATAGTGTTGTTCACCATTGAAAACTACTCCATCTCACTTGATGATCGGACATGGTTTAGTTGATATGGATCACGTGATCACTTAGATGATTAGAGAGATGTCTATCTAAGTGGGAGTTCTCAAGTAATTTGATTAATTAAACTTTAATTTATCATGAATTTAGTACCTGATAGTATTTTGCATGTCTATGTTGTTGTAGATAGATGGCCCGTGCTGTTGTTCCATTGAATTTTAATGTGTTCCTAGAGAAAGCTAAGTTGAAAGATGATGGTAGCAACTACACGGACTGGGTCCATAACTTGAGGATTATCCTTATTGCTGCACAGAAGAATTACGTCCTGGAAGAACCGCTAGGTGACAAACCCACTGCAGGAGCAACGCCATATGTTGTGAACACCTGGCAGAGCAAAGCTGATGACTACTCGATAGTTCAGTGTGCCATGCTTTACAGCTTAGAACCAGGACTTCAACGACGTTTTGAACGTCATGGAGCATATGAGATGTTCCAGGAGTTGAAGTTAATATTTCAAGCAAATGCCCGAATTGAGAGATATGACGTCTCCAATAAGTTCTATAGCTGCAAGATGGAGGAGAATAGTTCCGTCAGTGAACATATACTCAGAATGTCTGGGTACCGCAACCACTTGACTCAGCTGGGAGTTAATCTTCCTGATGATAGTGTCATTGACAGAGTTCTTCAATCACTGCCACCAAGCTACAAGAGCTTCGTGATGAACTATAATATGCAAGGGATGGATAAGACGATTCCTGAGCTTTTCGCGATGCTAAAGGCTGCGGAGGTAGAAATCAAGAAGGACCATCAAGTGTTGATGGTTAACAAGACCACCTGTTTCAAGAAAAAGGGTAAAGGGAAGAAGGGGAACTTCAAGAAGAACAGCAAGCCAGTTGCTGCTCAAGTGAAGAAACCCAAGTCTGGACCTAAGCCTGAGACTGCGTGCTTCTACTGCAAAGGAACTGATCACTGGAAGCGGAACTGCCCCAAGTATTTGGCGGAGAAGAAGGATGGCAAAGTGAAAGGTATATTTGATATACATGTTATTGATGTGTACCTTACAAATGCTCGCAGTAGTGCCTGGGTATTTGATACTGGTTCAGTTGCTAACATTTGCAACTCGAAACAGGGACTACGGATTAAGCGAAGATTAGCTAAGGATGAGGTGACGATGCGCGTGGGAAATGGTTTCAAAGTCGATGTGATCGACGTCGGCATGCTACCTCTACATCTACCTTCGGGATTAATTTTAGACCTAAATAATTGTTATTTGGTGCCATCGTTGAGCATGAACATTATATCTGGATCTTCTTTGATGCGAGACGGTTATTCATTTAAATCAGAGAATAATGGTTGTTCTATTATGTGAGTAATATCTTTTATGGTCATGCACCCTTGATGAGTGGTCTATTTTTACTAAATCTTGATAGTAGTGATACACATGTTCATACTATTGAAGCCAAAAGATGCAGAGTTGATAATGATAGTGCAATTTATTTGTGGCACTCCCGTTTAGGTCATATTGGTGTAAAGCGCATGAAAAACTCCATTCTGATGGACTTTTGGAATCACTTGGTACTTGCGAACCATGCCTCATGGGCAAGATGACTAAAACTCCGTTCTCCGGAACAATGGAGCGAGCAACAAAGTTATTGGAAATCAAACATACTGATGTATGTGGTCCCAATGAACATTGAAGCTCGCGGCGGATATCGTTATTTTCTCACCTTCACAGATGATTTGAGCAGATATGGGTATATCTACTTAATGAAACATAAGTCTGAAACATTTGAAAAGTTCAAAGAATTTCAGAGTGAAGTGGAAATCATCATAACAAGAAAATCAACTTCTACGATCTGATCGTGGAGGTGAATATTTGAGTTATGAGTTTGGACTTCATTTGAAACAATGCGGAATAGTTTCGCAACTCACGCCACCTGGAACACCACAACGTAATGGTGTGTCCGAACGTCGTAACCGCACTTTATTAGATATGGTGCGATCTATGATGTCTCTCACTGATTTACCGCTATCGTTTTGGGGTTATACTTTAGAGACGGCTGCATTCACGTTAAATAGGGCACCATCTAAATTCGTCAAGACGACACCTTATGAACCGTGGTTTGGCAAGAAACCCAAGTTGTCATTTTTTAAAGTTTGGGGCTATAATGCTTATGTGAAAAAGCTTCAACCTGATAAGCTCGAACCCAAATCGGAGAAATGTGTCTTCATAGGATACCCAAAGGAGACTGTTGGGTACACCTTCTATCACAGATCCAAAGGCAAGATATTCGTTGCTAAGAATGGATCCTTTCTAGAGAAGGAGTTTCTCTCGAAATAAGTGAGTGGGAGGAAAGTAGAACTTGACGAGGTAATTGTACCTTCTCCCTTATTGGAAAGTAGTTCATCACTGAAATCAGTTCCAGTAATTCCTACACCAGTAAGTGAGGAAGCCAACGATGATGATCATGAAAATTCTAATCAAGTTACTACCGAACCTCGTAGGTCAACCAGAGTAAGATCCGCACCAGAGTGGTACGGTAATCATGTTCTGGAAGTCATGTTACTTGACCATGACGAACCTACGAACTATGAGGAAGCGATGATGAGCCCAGATTCCACAAAATTGCTTGAGGCCACAAAATCTGAGATGGGATCCATGTATGAGAACAAAGTACGGACTTTGGTTGGCTTGCCCGATGATCGGCAGGCCATAGAGAATAAATGGATCTTCAAGAAGAAGACTGACGTTGACGGTAATGTTACTGTCTACAAAGCTCGACTTGTTGCGAAAGGTTTTCGACAAGTTCAAGGAGTTGACTATGATGAGACCTTCTCACCCGTAGCGATGCTTAAGTCTGTCCGAATCATGTTAGCAATTGCCGCATTTTATGATTATGAAATTTGGCAAATGGATGTCAAAACTGTATTCCTTAATGGATATCTTAGAGAAGAGTTGTATATGATGCAACCAGAAGGTTTTGTCAATCCAAAAGGTGCTAACAAAGTGTGCAAGCTCCAGCGATCCATTTATGGACTGGTGCAAACCTCTCAGAGTTGGAATATACACTTTGATAGTGTGATCAAAGCATATGGTTTTATACAGACTTTTGGATAAACATGTATTTACAAGAAAGTGAGTGGGAGCTTTGTAGCATTTCTGATATTATATGTAGATGACATATTGTTGATCGGAAATGATACTAAATTTCTGAATAGCATAAAAGTATACTTGAGTAAGAATTTTTCAATGAAAGACCTCAGTGAAGCTGCTTATATATTGAGCATCAAGATCTATAGAGATAGATCAAGATGCTTAATTGGACTTTCACAAAGCACATACCTTGATAAAGTTTTGAAGAAGTTCAAAATGGATCAAGCAAAGAAAGGGTTCTTGCCTGTGTTACAAGGTGTGAAGTTCAGTCAGACTCAATGCCCGACCACTGCAGAAGATAGAGAGAAAATGAAAGGTGTTCCCTATGCTTCAGCCATAGGCTCTATCATGTATGCAATGCGGTGTACCAGACCTGATGTGTGCCTTGCTATCAGTTTAGCAAGGAGGTACCAAAGTAATCCAGGTGTGGATCACTGGACAGCGGTCAAGAACATCCTGAAATACCTGAAAAGGACCAAGGACATGTTTCTCGTTTATGGAGGTGACAAAGAGCTCGTCGTAAACGGTTATGTCGATGCACGCTTTGACACTGATCCAGATGACTCTAAGTCACAAACCGGATACGTATTTTCATTAAATGGTGGAGCTGTCAGTTGGTGTAGTTCCAAAAAGAGCGTCGTGGCGGGATCTACATGTGAAGCAGAGTACATAGCTGCTTCGGAAGAAGCAAATGAAGGAGTCTGGATGAAGGGGTTCATATCCGATCTAGGTGTCATACCTAGTGCATCGGGTCCAATGAAAATCTTTTGTGACAATACTGGTGCAATTACCTTGGCAAAGGAATCCAGATTTCACAAGAGAACCAAGCACATCAAGAGACGCTTCAATTCCATCCGCGATCAAGTCAAGGAGGGAGACATAGAGATTGGCAAGATACATACGGATCTGAATGTTGCAGACCCGTTGACTAAGCCTCTCTCACGAGCAAAACATGATAGGCACCAAGACTCCATGGGTGTTAGAATCATCATAATGTAATCTAGATTATTGACTCTAGTGCAAGTGGGAGACTGAAGGAAATATGCCCTAGAGGCAATAATAAAGTTGTTATTTATATTTCCTTATATCATGATAAATGTTTATTATTCATGCTAGAATTGTACTAACCAGAAACTTAGTACATGTGTGAATACATAGACAAACAGAGTGTCACTAGTATGCCTCTACTTGACTAGCTTGTTAATCAAAGATGGTTAAGTTTCCTAGCCATGGACAAAGAGCTGTCATTTGATAAACTGGATCACATCATTAGAGAATGATGTGATTGACTTGACCCATCCGTTAGCTTAGCACGATGATCGTTTAGTTTGTTGCTATTGCTTTCTCCATAACTTATACATGTTCCTATGACTATGAGATCATGCAACTCCCGAATGCCGGAGGAACACTTTGTGTGATACCAAAGGTCACAACGTAACTGGGTGATTATAAAGGTGCTCTACAGGTGTCTCCGATGGTGTTTGTTGAGTTGGCATAGATCAAGATTAGGATTTGTCACTCCGTCTATCGGAGAGGTATCTCTGGGCCCTCTCGTTAATGTACATCACTATGAGCTTTGCAAGCAATGTGACTAATGAGTTAGTTGCGGGATGATGCATTACGGAATGAGTAAAGAGACTTGCAGGTAACGAGATTGAACTAGGTATTGAGATACCGAGATCGAATCTCGGGCAAGTAACATACCGATGACAAAGGGAACAAAATATGTTGTTATGCGGTTCGACCGATAAAGATCTTCGTAGAATATGTAGGAGCTAATATGGGCATCCAGGTTCTGCTATTGATTATTGACCAGAGAGGTGTCAATCACGTCTACATAGTTCTCGAACCCGTAGAGTCCGCACGCTTAACGTTCGTTGACGATATAGTACTATATGAGTTATGTATGTTGGTGACCGAATGTTGTTCGGAGTCCCGGATAAGATCACAGACATGACGAGGAACTCCGGAATGGTCCGGAGATAAAGATTGATATATGGGATAATAGTGTTTGGTCTCCGGAAGGGTTCCAGATGTTTCCCGAAATGTTTGGGTACGAGAACACTTTATTTGGGCAAAAGGGGAAAGCCCACAAGGTTTTTGGAAAGAGCAAAAGAAAGTTTTGCGGAGTTCAGGGGCCAGACGCCAGGGTCCCTGGCGTCTGGGTCCAGACGCCGGGATCCCTGGCGTCTGGTCCTGGAGTCCGAAAAGGACTCTTGCCTTTCGGGTGAAACCGACTTTGTGTAGGCTTTTACTTCAAGTTTCGACCCCAAGACTCAACATATAAATAAAGGGGTAGGGCTAGCACCCAAGACACATCAAGAAACACCAAGCCGTGTGCCGGCAACCCCGTCACCTCTAGTTTATCCTCCGTCATAGTTTTCGTAGTTCTTAGACGAAGCCCTGCGAAGATTGTTCTTCATCAACACCGTCACCACGTCGTCGTGCTGCCGAAACTCATCTACTACTTCGCCCGTCTTGCTGGATCGAGAAGGCGAGGACGTCATCGAGCTGAACATGTGCTGAACGCGGAGGTGCCGTACATTTGGTACTTGATCGGGACGGATCGTGAAGGTGTACGACTACATCAGCTGCGTTGATAAAACGCTTCCGCTTTCGGTCTATCAGGGTACGTAGACACACTCTCCACTCTCGTTGATATGCATCACCATGATAGATCTTGCGTGTGCGTAATTTTTTTTGTTGAAATTACTGCGTTCCCCACACCTCCATCTCTCACTCTACCGACGGCCTTTGTCTTTCTCAACATCAGTGCGTCCTAGAGATCATCCAGCGCGACGGTACGAGCGATTGTAACCCCGCCACTATGCCCATTAAATTAGGCTCCAAAATCTCCATCACCGACGACGATCCACTCGACAACCCATCCGACTACCGTAGTCTCATCGGTGCTCTTCTCTACCCAATCCTTACCCGATGTGACATTACCTACGCCATTCGGCAGACATGCTTGTTCATGTGTGCTCCGCGCACTGGCAAACTCAGTCTCGTTAATCAGATCCTTCATTACATCAAAGGTACACTCAACTTCATCCCTCTAATTTCCCTCATCAAACACCTCAGTTATCGCCTATTCGGATGCTAACTGGTCGGGTACCCTGACACTCACCATTCGACGAATGACTTCCGTGTTTAACTTGATGAAATTCTTATTTCATGGTCGTCAAAACGTAAACTAACCGTGTCAGATCTAGTGCATAAGCGGAGTATCGCGCTATCGCTATGTTGTTGTTGAGACATGATGGATTCAACAGAGATCTACAGGAACTTCAGAAGCCGCTCCACAAATCTCTAGTTGTTTATTTCGATGATGTTTCTGCACTTTACCTCAGTGTTGCAACATCGCCATACCAAACACATTGAGATCGACATACATTTTGATTCTAACAAGGTTCATGTTCGCGACATCCATGTTCTTCATGTTCCAACATCTATACAGTTCGCTAACGTCTTCACCAAGGGCCTCTCTTCCCATGTGTTCTTGGACTTCCGCGACAGTCTCGACATCTACGAGTGTCCCACTGGCTGAAACTAAATGGCCAGACTTTCTAATGATGCCTGGCACTAGCTTGGCGCGGCTGGGGGCTTTCAGGAAAAATCAATTGCACAACTAGCTAACTTCAGTACGAGGAGCCCTGTCCAAAGACTCCGACCCGTGCTTACTTGCTATTCGATCTAACTTTTGCAACTCTTCCGTGAGCTTAGGTATTAAATCACCGGCTCGTCTTAATTGTTTGGATTTAACTAATCTTAATTAGGTCATGACATTCCAACCGCTGCAATGGGCCCTTGGAGATATCGAACAAAGTACTATAGCAAGATGGGGATGTAGGAACAGAGTCATGCAAAAGAAAACAAATCAAACGTATATATACTCCTGTTGTTCAACCACAATCATATATAGTTTCCTCAGATGAGTGAAGAAACTAATAAAGGAAAACAGATTGTTGGTAAACCTGCGAGGCATTCATCTTGGTTACTTTTGTGACCTAGTAATCCTGACCCGTGAGTAGTATCCAAATACGGCAGGGCCCAGAGTCCATGCATGCCCAATGATTGGGGCCCATTTCTTATGAGTGCATCACTAACTGGATGCGGTTAGGGGTCGGCATCGCTGACAGCACATACATATTGTATCAAAGGACGACCAAATCAATTACATGATTTAGTCGCTTTCATGTTGTATGTAGTAGTAGTATATGCTAGGCATAAACATATACGCACTTTAGCAAGCAGTATAATACTACATGGATTAGCTTAGCCATAGTCTTGATTGTGTCTTAAGTCGATATCATGCCCATGAATTGCGGTCGGTGTCCGGTCCCCTCATGCATGCATATATTGTTATCAGCTAATTAAGCTATGCTACCTTTGATCCAAATAGATGCTCTCACAGAAACTTGGTTTTTGTTTGGCAAACAACTAAATGGATATAATGAGAACCAAAATGTTGTTCGATGGTTACGAGGATGGTTGTACTTGAAGTCCATCACAGATCAAACCCTAGATTTAACATTTGTGTGTCTCATAAAAGAGGAATATTATTTCAGTGGGAGATGGCGCTTTCGTTGATTGCGAGGAATGACTTTATCAATCTCAAGACTCGTCGGCTAAGTCTCCTGGAGATGCTCGTAGGATTAAGGTGTGTGTGCAATTATAGAAGCGAATGTATGTGAGCCTCTACGCCTGTACTATGTTTTAAAAAAAAATGAACGTTTTAGCAAATATTATTTCCAGTGAGAGAAACTGATATGTGCAAACTGCGGAGACATTGAATGCATTATGGGCTAACTTGCATTTGATTTCATGCCAGTATGGGATTCCTTACTGATCGTGGTCAGTTTATGCTGCTATGAATCCGAAAATGATCTACTATATCCTAATACAACAAGCTAATTTTTTTTATGAAAAGTTGTTCATATTTAGTCTCCTTATCCTACAAAGCGAAGGATTATACAGCTCATAACGCCGATCGAACAACATACATGAGCTAATAGTTAGGCGTACTTCATCTCGTAGCGCTATTAAGGACGTCTACCCATCCGTCTTTTCGGTGCATCACCAATAACAGGTGCCACCAATTAAGCTACTCGAGTATATTGCTCTGAACTTTGTGGATCTTGACGCGGACCGCCGGCTAGCTGCCTACCTTTTCGACCAGGACAGCCGGAGCACTCTGTTTCACGTAATGAAATGATATCCACCTTTTCTGTTTCATTTCGTGCACAGATAGTGGATCCGTTAAGCACGTAACCACCAAAACATGCTTTTGTAGGAAGCGCAAGGGAAATATGTTGGGCAGCAGAAAGGCTGTTAGTCAATGTTTCTAATGTGAGGCAAACCTGATTCCATCCTGCATATAACAAATTTCCTTTTCAAACGAGGCAGAAGACTTGTCATTTTTATTAATTAAGAATGAGTATTATTTAGTTAATCAGCGGAAAATTGGACTATAACAAAGCATGTAACAATTGATATAGTAATGCCCTAAGCATTTATGGTTAAGACAGTTCTTAGTGTTGCATCCCTACAATTGAAGTCACCGTAACCACGCTTACTCCATACTCCGTTTTGGTACTGTAGAAGATCACGGTAATTCTGCGGTTTAACTAGACTTGTACATACTTTTGTTGTTTGTTTGATAATGTTTTTCACCTATATTGAAAATTCTAACACTAGATTGCTTTTGCAAAACTGGTTTATATCTATTATAGAAGTTCACCCAGAAGTCCAAAGCACCCCAAGCATAATAAAATTTGTGCTGACCTCCTTGGACCACCGAACGACCAGCACCGATGCTAGAATGAGCCGCCCACTAAAATGTCTCAAAAGTAACTATTTTTAATCATTTTTTCTTAACTTTTGCTCTCAAAACTTGCTCCGGTGAATAAAAACTATTAAGAACTGATGTTGTTTTCGGCAGACTTTCTATGATGGTATTTATTTGCATAGAAAATCAGGAGAAAAAATAAAATAAAAATATCAGGGGCATATGTGCAACACATGAACCACCAGGGACCTAGAGATGGGCCAGGGGTGTTCAGGGCCTACACAAGGTGCTTGGGCCCACCATGGCACTCCTCTCTCTTTCTGTCTCCCTCTCTCTTCACTTGCGAAAAGACACCTCATCTTATTTATCCGAAATTTTTAATCGAGGTGGAAGCGCCACCGTTGTCCATCTTCCCGGAGTGCTACTGGAAGCCAAACCCTAGCCTCCGGAGAGGGGGGAACTTCACCATCAACTCTTTCTACAACATCACCATCATGTTCTCCTTGACCATGTGTAGGGATGGATGAGAATGGGATGAGATCCATTATGTAATTAATAAACATTAGGTTGATGGGAGAATGATCCCTAGTATTATGATTCTTCAAGATTGATATTGCTATGACTTTGTTGTGCCCAATGCTTATTACTAGGGCCTGAGTAATATGATTTCATATATGAAGTATTTACGTATTTGTAATATTTTTGCTTCAAGTCATATGCGCCTAGTATAATTCTGAAGTGGAGACTCCAATGGTGACAATCTTGGATTTCAACGGGAATAACTATAGTTTGAGGATCACATCACATGTATTCCTTGATCATATTGCGTTGTTCCGGTTGAACCAATAGGTCACCTTTAATTACACTTAGTTTCTGAACGGGGCCTCAATGAAAGCAAGGGGTGGACTATAGATGGGAGGCAAGTTCCTAGATTATGCACATCTTTCTAAATATGGAATACATGGCTAAAACAATTCAAGAACATAACTAGTGATTCTATCCTTATTGATTATTAGTTACATAGTTGGTATCACCCATGCAACGTCCCAATATCCATCCATACTTATTCCACCACTGCTTGCTCTTGAAGTTACCTTGTACTTGGCAACTACCAAAGTTTTTTTGCATGTATTACTTGCTGCTACATACACTACTCCATTCACTACATTGTCATTGCTTTATCAATTTGTTTGAGCAAGTACTTCTTTCAAATATGGTTGAATTGACAACTCAACGGTCAAAGCTTATAAGTATGCTCTCGCTCTCATTGTGTCGAATATAAATTAGGATTGTAATACTTCTTAATGAAGATTGTTGTGATCCCCTAT
The DNA here is from genome assembly GCF_002162155.2 of Triticum dicoccoides. Lineage (NCBI taxonomy): Eukaryota > Viridiplantae > Streptophyta > Magnoliopsida > Poales > Poaceae > Triticum > Triticum dicoccoides. Next base: position 325,453,958 of record NC_041388.1, read on the forward strand.
AATTGTGCGTTATCGCCGACATGTCGTTGTCGCCGGCCCCTATCGGAGTCGGCCTAATCTTGTCGATGACAGTCGGGAAGTCTTCTTGCATTTTCCCCTAAGGCTCAACACATTGTAGCTGCAGTCATCACTATTGAACCCTTGAATATATTTGAATTACCTGATACTATCTGTCGTCGCCCCAAACACACAACAAAGAAGCTCTAACCTCATCATCGCAAGGAGGCAAAAAGAAACTATTCTGGAGCTCGGTCGACTACATCCCAATGGATGATACTCGAGGAGGATCAGATTCTCGATCAGATTCTGGAAGGCCAGCTCAAGGATGAAACATGATACTACCTATAAACCATAAAACATAACTATGGTTGGTCTAGCCAACATGCCACAAAAATCAGCTGCATAGATGTCAGACATGAACATATATTGATAGAATTAGCAACATCTACAAAATGATGAAATGTTCAAAGAAAATTCTCACAATAATGAAGACTAGAAAAAGATTGTTGAAATTGTTTTTCCCAAGAGGGAAAATTGTTTTACAGTATGTACACCCCAAAAACAGTGGGGCCGGGAAGAGCATAAAGGCCAAAATTACTAAAAAACATACTCTTTCAGCGCTCGGTAACCCATGTGCTTACGGCTCGTGTGGCTCCGATGTTTGATTTTTCCTCGATTTGAGCAAGAATTTGTTGGAAATATGCCCTAGAGGCAATAATAAAATGGTTATTATTATATTTCTTTGTTCATGATAATTGTCTATTGTTCATGCTATAATTGTGTTATCCGGAAATGTAATACATGTGTGAATACATAGACCACAACACGTCCCTAGTGAGCCTCTAGTTGACTAGCTCGTTGATCAAAAGATAGTCATGGTTTCCTGACTATGGACATTGGATGTCATTGATAACAGGATCACATCATTAGGAGAATGATGTGATGGACAAGACCCAATCCTAAGCATAGCTCAAAGATCGTGTAGTTCGTTTGCTATAGCTTTTCCGAATGTCAAGTATCATTTCCTTAGACCATGAGATTGTGCAACTCCCAGATACCGTAGGAGTGCTTTGGGTGTGCCAAACATCACAACGTAACTGGGTGACTATAAAGGTACACTACATGTATCTCCAAAAGTGTCTGTTGGGTTGGCACGAATCGAGACTGGGATTTGTCACTCCGTATGACGGAGAGGTATCTCTGGGCCCACTCGGTAATGCATCATCATAATGAGCTCAATGTGACCAAGTGGTTGATCACGGGATCATGCATTACGGTAAGAGTAAAGTGACTTGCCGGTAACGAGATTGAACGAGGTATTGGGATACCGACGATCGAGTCTCGGGCAAGTAACGTACCGATTGACAAAGGGAATTGTATACGGGATTGATTGAATCCTCGACATCGTGGTTCATCCGATGAGATCATCGAGGAGCATGTGGGAGCCAACATGGGTATCCAGATCCTGCTGTTGGTTATTGATCAGAGAGTCGTCTCGGTCATGTCTGCGTGTCTCCCGAACCCATAGGGTCTACACACTTAAGGTTCGGTGACGCTAGGGTTGTTGAGATATTAGTATACGGTAACCCGAAAGTTGTTCGGAGTCCCGGATGAGATCCCGGATGTCACGAGGAGTTTCGGAATGGTCCGGAGGTGAAGATTTATATATAGGAAGTCAAGTTTCGGCCATCGGGAAGGTTTCGGGGGTAATCGGTATTCTACCGGGACCACCGGAAGGGTCCCGGGGGTCCACCGGGTGGGGTCACCTATCTCAGAGGGCCCCATGGGCTGAAGTGGGAGGGGAACCAGCCCCTAGTGGGCTGGTGCGCCCCCCATGGGCCTCCCCTGCACCTAGGGTTGGAAACCCTAGGGGTGGGGGCGCCCCACTTGGGTTTGGGGGCACTCCACCCCCCTTGGTCGCCACCCCCCCTTGGAGATTCAATCTCCAAGGGCCGGAGCCCCTCTAGGGGTCCTATATATAGTGGGGGGGAGGGAGGGCAGCCACACCCTAGCCCCTGGCGCCTCCCTCTCCCTCCCGTGACACTCCTCCCTCTCCCCGAGCTTGGCGAAGCCCTGCCGAGATCACCGTTGCTTCCACCACCACGCCGTCGTGCTGCTGGATATTCATCAACCTCTCCTTCCCCCTTGCCGGATCAAGTTGGAGGAGACGTCTTCCCAACCGTACGTGTGTTGAACGCGGAGGTGCCGTTCGTTCGGTGCTAGGTCATCGGTGATTTGGATCACGACGAGTACGACTCCATCAACCCCGTTCTCTTGAACGCTTCCGCGCGCGATCTACAAGGGTATGTAGATGCACTCCCCTCTCCCTCGTTGCTAGATGACTCCATAGATTGATCTTGGTGATCCGTAGAAAATTTTAAAATTCTGCTACGTTCCCCAACAGTGGCATCATGAGCTAGGTCTATGCGTAGTTTCTATGCACGAGTAGAACACAAAGCAGTTGTGGGCGTGGATATTGTCAATTTGCTTGCCGTTACTAGTCTTATCTTGATTCGGCGGCATCGTGGGATGAAGCGGCCCGGACCGACCTTACACGTACGCTTACGTGAGACTGGTTCCGCCGATTGACATGCACTAGTTGCATAAGGTGGCTGGCGGGTGTCTGTCTCTCCCACTTTAGTCAGATCGGATTTGATGAAAAGGGTCCTTATGAAGGGTAAATAGAAATTGGCATATCACGTTGTGGTCTTGGCGTAGGTAAAAAACGTTCTTGCTAGAAACCTATAGTAGCCACGTAAAAACTTGCAACAACAATTAGAGGACGTCTAACTTGTTTTTGCAGCATGTGCCGTGTGATGTGATATGGCCAAAAGGATGTGATGAATGATATATGTGATGTATGAGATTGATCATGTTCTTGTAATAGGAATCACGACTTGCATGTCGATGAGTTGTCTTAATTTATTTATGACCTGCATGTCAACATAAACGTCATGCAATTACTTTACTTTATTGCTAAAGCGTTAGCCGTAGTAGTAGAAGTAATAGATGACGAGACAACTTCAAGAAGACACGATGATGGAGATCATGATGATGGAGATCATGGTGTCATGCCGGTGACAACGATGATCATGAAGCCCCGAAGATGGAGATCAAAAGGAGCAAATGATATTGGCCATATCATGTCACTATTTGATTGCATGTGATGTTTATCATGTTTTGCATCTTATTTGCTTAGAACGACGGTAGCTTAAATAATATGATCCCTCGTAATAATTTCAAGAAAGTGTTTCCCCTAACTGTGCACCGTTGCGAAGGTTCGTTGTTTCGAAGCACCACGTGATGATCGGGTGTGATAGATTCTAACGTTCGAATACAACGGGTGTAAGCCAGATTTACACACGCAATACACTTAGGTTGACTTGACAAGCCTAGCATGTACATACATGGCCTCGGAACAGGAAGACCGAAAGGTCGAGCATGAGTCATATAGAAGATACAATCGACATGAAGATGTTCACCGATGTTGACTAGTCCGTCTCATGTGATGATCAGACACGGCCTAGTTGACTCGGATCATGTTTCACTTAAGATGACTAGAGGGATGTCTATCTGAGTGGGAGTTCAATGAATAATTTGATTAGATGAACTTAATTTTCATGAACTTAGTCTAAAATCTTTACACTTATGTCTTGTAGATCAAATGGCCCACGCTAATGTTGCCCTCAATTTCAACGTGTTCCTAGAGAAAACCAAGCTGCAAGATGATGGCAGCAACTATACGGACTGGATCCGAAACCTGAGGATCATCCTCATAGCTGCCAAGAAAGATTATGTCCTAGAAGCACCGCTAGGTGATGCACCCATCCCAGACAACCAAGACGTTATGAACGCTTGGCAGTCACGTGCTGATGATTACTCCCTCATTCAATGCGGCATGCTTTACAGCTTAGAACCGGGGCTCCAAAAGCGTTTTGAGCGACACGGAGCATATGAGATGTTCGAAGAGCTGAAAATGGTTTTCCAAGCTCATGCCCGGGTCGAGAGATATGAAGTCTCCGACAAGTTCTTCAGTTGTAAGATGGAGGAAAATAGTTCTGTCAGTGAGCACATACTCAAAATGTTTGGGTTGCATAACCGCTTGACTCAGCTGGGAGTTAATCTCCCGGATGACGCGGTCATTAACAGAATCCTTCAGTCGCTTCCACCGAGCTACAAGAGCTTTGTGATGAACTTCAATATGCAGGGGATGGAAAAGACCATTCCTGAGGTATATTCAATGCTGAAATCAGCAGAGGTGGAAATCAAAAAGGAACATCAACTGTTGATGGTGAATAAAACCACTAAGTTCAAGAAAGGCAAGGGTAAAAAGAACTTCAAGAAGGACGGCAAGGGAGTTGCCGCGCCCGGTAAGCAAGCTGCCGGGAAGAAGCCAAAGAATGGACCCAAGCCCGAGACTGAGTGTTTTTATTGCAAGGGAAGTGGTCACTGGAAGCGGAACTGCCCGAAATACTTAGCGGACAAGAAGGCCGGCAACACTAAAGGTATATGTGATATACATGTAATTGATGTGTACCTTACCAGTACTCGTAGTAGCTCCTGGGTATTTGATACCGGTGCGATTGCTCACATTTGTAACTCAAAGCAGGAGCTGCGGAATAAGTGGAGACTGGCGAAGGACGAGGTGACGATGCGCGTCGGGAATGGTTCCAAGGTCGATGTGATCGCCGTCGGCACGCTGCCTCTACATTTACGTACGGGATTAGTTTTAAACCTCAATAATTGTTATTTAGTGCCAGCTTTGAGCATGAACATTGTATCAGGATCTCGTTTAATTCGAGATGGCTACTCATTTAAATCCGAGAATAATGGTTGTTCTGTTTATATGAGAGATATGTTTTATGGTCATGCTCCGCCGGTGAATGGTTTATTCTTAATGGATCTCGAGCGTAATGTTACACATATTCATAGTCTGAATACCAAAAGATGTAAGGTTGATAATGATAGTCCCACATACTTGTGGCACTGCCGCCTTGGTCACATAGGTGTCAAACGCATGAAGAAGCTCCATGCCGATGGACTTTTGGACTCTCTTGATTACGAATCATTTGACACGTGTGAACCATGCCTCATGGGTAAAATGACTAAGACTCCGTTCTCAGGAACAATGGAGCGAGCAACCAACTTATTGGAAATCATACATACTGATGTGTGCGGTCCAATGAGCGTTGAGGCTCGTGGTGGCTATCGTTATGTTCTCACCCTCACTGATGACTTGAGTAGATATGGGTATGTCTACTTAATGAAACACAAGTCTGAGACCTTTGAAAAGTTCAAGGAATTTCAGAGTGAGGTTGAAAATCAACGTGACAGAAAAATCAAGTTCTTGCGATCAGATCGTGGGGGAGAATACTTGAGTCACGAATTTGGCACACACTTAAGGAAATGTGGAATAGTTTCTCAACTCACGCCACCTGGAACACCTCAGCGTAATGGTGTGTCCGAACGTCGTAATCGCACTCTATTGGATATGGTGCAATCTATGATGTCTCTTACCGATTTACCGCTATCATTTTGGGGCTATGCTTTAGAGACTGCCGCATTCACTTTAAATAGGGCTCCATCGAAATCCGTTGAGACGACACCGTATGAATTATGGTTTGGGAAGAAACCTAAGCTGTCGTTTCTAAAAGTTTGGGGATGCGATGCTTATGTCAAGAAACTTCAACCTGAAAAGCTCGAACCCAACTCGGAAAAATGCGTCTTCATAGGATACCCTAAAGAAACTACTGGGTATACCTTCTACCTCAGATCCGAAGGCAAGATCTTTGTTGCCAAGAATGGATCCTTTCTAGAGAAAGTGTTTCTCTCGAAAGAAATAAGTGGGAGGAAAGTAGAACTTGATGAAGTATTACCTCTTGAACCAGAGAGTGGCGCAGCTCAGGAAATTGTTCCTGAAGTGCCTGCACCGACTAGAGAGGAAGTTAATGATGATGATCATCAAACTTCACATCAAATTGCTACTGAACTTCGTAGGTCCACAAGGACACGTTCCGCACCAGAGTGGTACGGCAACCCTATCTTGGAAATCATGTTGTTAGACAACGGTGAACCTTCAATCTATGAAGAAGCGATGGCGGGCCCGGATTCGACAAATGGCTGGAAGCCATGAAATCCAAGATAGGATCCATGTATGAAAATGAAGTATGGACTTTGACTGACTTACCCGATGATCGGCGAGCCATAGAAAATAAATGGATCTTTAAGAAGAAGACAGACGCGGATGGTAATGTAACCATCTATAAAGCTCGGCTTGTCGCTAAGGGTTATCAACAAGTTCAAGGGGTTGACTACGACGAGACTTTCTCACCCGTAGTGAAGCTGAAGTCCGTCCGAATCATGTTAGCAATTGCCGCATTCTATGATTATGAGATATGGCAAATGGACGTCAAAACGGCATTCCTTAATGGTTTCCTTAAGGAAGAATTGTATATGATGCAGCCGAAAGGTTTTGTCGATCCTAAGAATGCTGACAAGGTGTGCAAGCTCCAACGCTCGATCTATGGGTTGGTGCAAGCATCTCGGAGTTGGAACATTCGTTTTGATGAGATGATCAAAGCATTTGGGTTTACGCAGACTTATGGAGAAGCCTGCATTTACAAGAAAGTGAGTGGGAGCTCTGTAGCATTTCTAATATTGTATGTGGATGACATACTGTTGATGGGAAATGATATAGAATTCTTGGAAAGCATGAAGGCCTACTTGAACAAGTGTTTTTCAATGAAGGATCTTGGAGAAGCTGCTTATATATTAGGCATCAAGATCTATAGAGATAGATCGAGACGCCTCATTGGTCTTTCACAGAGTACGTACCTTGACAAGATATTGAAGAAGTTCAAAATGGATCGGTCAAAGAAGGGGTTCTTGCCTGTATTGCAAGGTACAAGATTGAGCACGGCTCAATGCCCGACCACGGCAGAAGATAGAGAAAAGATGAGTGTCGTCCCCTATGCCTCGGCCATAGGGTCTATCATGTATGCTATGTTGTGTACCAGACCTGATGTAAACCTTGCCATAAGTTTGATAGGAAGGTACCAAAGTAATCCCGGCATGGAACACTGGACAGCGGTCAAGAATATCCTGAAGTACCTGAAGAGGACTAAGGATATGTTTCTCATTTATGGAGGTGACGAAGAGCTCGTCATAAAGGGTTACGTCGATGCTATCTTCGACACAGATCCGGATGACTCTAAGTCACAAACCGGATACGTGTATATTTTGAATGGTGGGACAGTAAGCTGGTGCAGTTGCAAGCAAAGCGTTGTGACGGGATCTACATGTGAAGCGGAGTACATGGCAGCCTCGGAGGCAGCACAAGAGGCAATCTGGGTGAAGGAGTTCATTACCGACCTAGGAGTCATACCCAATGCGTCGGGCCCGGTGACTCTCTTCTGTGACAACACTTGAGCTATTGTTCTTGCCAAGGAGCCCAGGTTTCACAGGAAGACCAGGCATATCAAGCGTCGCTTCAACTCCATTCGTGAAAGTGTTCAAAATGGAGACATAGATATTTGTAAAGTACATACGGACCTGAATGTGGCAGATCCGTTGACTAAACCTCTCCCTAGAGCAAAACATGATCAACACTAGAACTGCATGGGTGTTCGATTCATCACAATGTAACTAGACTATTAACTCTAGTGCAAGTGGGAGACATGCCACAAAAATCAGCTGCATAGATGTCAGACATGAACATATATTGATAGAATTAGCAACATCTACAAAATGATGAAATGTTCAAAGAAAATTCTCACAATAATGAAGACTAGAAAAAGATTGTTGAAATTGTTTTTCCCAAGAGGGAAAATTGTTTTACAGTATGTACACCCCAAAAACAGTGGGGCCGGGAAGAGCATAAAGGCCAAAATTACTAAAAAACATACTCTTTCAGCGCTCGGTAACCCATGTGCTTACGGCTCGTGTGGCTCCGATGTTTGATTTTTCCTCGATTTGAGCAAGAATTTGTTGGAAATATGCCCTAGAGGCAATAATAAAATGGTTATTATTATATTTCTTTGTTCATGATAATTGTCTATTGTTCATGCTATAATTGTGTTATCCGGAAATGTAATACATGTGTGAATACATAGACCACAACACGTCCCTAGTGAGCCTCTAGTTGACTAGCTCGTTGATCAAAAGATAGTCATGGTTTCCTGACTATGGACATTGGATGTCATTGATAATAGGATCACATCATTAGGAGAATGATGTGATGGACAAGACCCAATCCTAAGCATAGCTCAAAGATCGTGTAGTTCGTTTGCTATAGCTTTTCCGAATGTCAAGTATCATTTCCTTAGACCATGAGATTGTGCAACTCCCGTATACCGTAGGAGTGCTTTGGGTGTGCCAAACGTCACAACGTAACTGGGTGACTATAAAGGTACACTACAGGTATCTTCAAAAGTGTCTATTGGGTTGGCACGAATCGAGACTGGGATTTGTCACTCCGTATGACGGAGAGGTATCTCTGGGCCCACTCGGTAATGCATCATCATAATGACCTCAATGTGACCAAGTGGTTGATCACGGGATCATGCATTATGGTACGAGTAAAGTGACTTGCCGGTAACGAGATTGAACGAGGTATTGGGATACCGACGATCGAGTCTCAGGCAAGTAACGTACCGATTTACAAAGGGAATTGTATACGAGATTGATTGAATCCTCGACATCATGGTTCATGTCAGACCCTCGATGCGACTATATCTCCCACGTGTCGAGGCACGACTTAGAGGCATAATCGCATTGAAGGCATATGTCGCAAGTTAGGCAATCTTCACAACATCCCATGTAATATAAATAAATAAAGGGGAGATAACATAGTTGGCTTACACTCGCCACGTCAATCAAGTACATAAATAACATTACATCATCCAAACACTCATGGCCCGACTACGGCGCCAAAATAAAAGAGAACCCAACATGCGACACGGTCCCAATCACCCCCAACTGGGCACCACTACTGATCATCGGGAAAGGAAACATAGTAACGTTGAGAGTCTTCGTCGAACTCCCACTTGAGCTCAAACGCGTCTCCTGGAGCGGAATCATCAGGCCCTGCATCTGGTGTAATAGTAATCTGTGAGCCACAGGGACTCAGCAATCTCGCACCCTCGCGATCAAGACTATTTAAGCTTATAGGTATGGCAAGGTAAATATGTGGAGCTGCAGCAAGTGACTAGCAAGTATGGTGGCTAACTTATTCGCAAAAGAGAGCGAGAAGAGGAGGCAAAGCGCGAGCGAGAAACTAGAGAGCAACCTGTACAAACATTACTCTAACACCGTGTCCACTTCCCGGACTCCGCCGAGAAGAGGCCATCATGGTAACACACTCGGTTGATTCATTTTAATTAGGTTAAGGTTCAAGTTATCTACAACCGGACATTAACAAATTCTCATCTGCCCATAACCGTGGGCACGGCTTTCGAAAGTTCAATCCCTGCAGGGGAGTCCCAACTTAGCCCATGACAAGCTCTCACGGTCAACGAAGGAATAGACCTCCTCCCAAGACGTTCCGATCAGACTTGGTATCTCGGTTCTTCAAGACAATTCGACAGGTTAAAACAAGACCAGCAACACCGCCCGAATGTGCCGACAAATCCCGATAGGAGCTGCACATATCTCTTTCTCAGGGCACACTCAGATGAGCGCTCCATACAACTAAAACCAAACCTCGAGTTTCCCCGAGGGGGCGCTGCACAAGACTCTAGTTTTGGATCAACACTCAGAGGAGCACTGGCCC
>NC_041388.1:325463989-325466263 GCF_002162155.2 Triticum dicoccoides
ATGACCCTCGGGCTCCGGAAACCCAAGGGAAAAAAGAGGCTAGGTGGCAAATGGTAAGACCAATGTTGGGCATTGCTGGAAAAGCTTTAATCAAGGCGAACTATCAAGGGGTTCCCATTATAACCCAACCGCGTAAGGAACGCAAAATCCGGGAACATAACACTGATATGACGGAAACTAGGGCGGCAAGAGTGGAACAAAACACTAGGCGAGAGGCCGAGCCTTCCACCCTTTACCAAGTATATAGATGCATTAAGATAACAAGATAATATAATGATATCCCAACAAGTAAATAAATGTTCCAACAAGGAACGGCCTCCAACCTTCACGTGCAACTAGCAACGCTATAAGAGGGGCTGAGCAAAGCGGTAACATAGCCAATCAACGGTTTGCTAGGACAAAGGTGGGTTAGAGGTTTGACATGGCAATTTGGGAGGCGCGAAAGCAAGTGGTAGGCATCGTAGCATTGGCATAGCAAAAGAGCGAGCAAACTAGCATAGCAAAGATAGTAGTGATTTCGAGGGTATGATCATCTTGCTTGCACAGTTGTCAGAGTTGAATGGATCCTCAAAAGCAAACTCAACGGGCTCCTCATTAGCGAACACGTCTCCCGGCTCTATCCAGACAAGACAAACAAGCAACAAGGGCACAATCAACCACGTGCGAGACCAAGCAATATGATGCAATGATGATATGCTATGCGGAATGCGATGCGGGATACAAAATGCAAGATATGACAGGAAATGCATGAACCTGGCCACAACTTGGAAAACCAAGTGTGCCACTGGAAAGATGAGACGAAATCGCTTGAAAACGATATAAAGAACGCCGGAATCGGAGTTACGGTTTGGAAATGGCAAGTGATTCAAAAATGACACCGGTCTGCGATTTACAGCAAGTAGGCATCTAAAAGCAAAGAGATGAACATGCTACAGCACCCAAACATGACAACAAAATACATGGCAGGGATGCACACAAGATGCTTAACAAAAGTCTAGCACTGAGCTACGGCCAATTCATCCATTAACAGGTTCAAACAAGCATGGCGAAAATGCATATGGCAAACAGATCTCAGACTTAGTGAAATTAACACTTGTCTGGAATTTCAGATCAGGTTGCCCTCTTCGGAGCAACAAAACTACATGCTACAGGATCTGAACATGGCAAAGTAAAGCATGGCATGGAGATACTCAAAGAGATTAACAAAAAGTCCCTTAGTGACCTTGAGCCAAAAGGGACCAGAAAATACAATTGCAAGCATGTGAACATAGCAAAAACATAATCAGTTTTCATACTTAGTGAAAACTGACACATGCTGAAATATAATTCAAGTAGGCATGTTTACGAGCTCGATGCACTCACTACAGAGCAAGTCATGGCAAGACAATCATACATCCATCAAGAAGGCACAAAATGCAAGCTAGACATGGCAAGAACAATAGCATAGCATGCACGGTTCAACTACAACATCACCGGCAAAATTGCAAACAAGTTGACAATCTGCCCAGATTCACGAAGTAGCAAAAGTAGAGCTCGATTGACTCAAGCTAGGGTGCTCCATAATTGCAAACAAAGACATGGATGGATATAGCACTACAATATTAACAAAACATCCTTACTGATCATCCTCAAAAGAGGCACGGATCGCTAGGAAACAACATGGACATATGGCATCATAAGATAAACAGCTCAAGGACTTAGTGGAATTGCTAAGTCCCTGAAAATAGAATTAGCAAGTGCACCACTTTGCAAGCTTGCACTAGTCACCACACACATCACAAAAATACATGGGTTGCACCTCTGGAAAGATGATAAAACCCTTAACAAAACACATGTAGAGCATCAGGGCATATCTTGCACATATTAATCATGGCAAAAATGTCAAAATTGCTAAACGGAGTAGCAGATCTGACAATTAACTCAAGTAGCCCTCTTCTAACAGCATTTCGGGCATTAAGATAAGCTCAAATGAAAATGATGCAATGGAATGAAATGATGTACTCTCTGAGATGAACATTTTGATATGCTATATGCAAGAATCGGAGCTACGGATGCAAAGTTATGGAGCCGTGAACATATGCACTTGAAACGGAAATTTTAGGGACTTACACAAAAATTCAACCTCCCAGATCTAGGGTTTGACCTGAGGCACGTGAACCGAGGATGGATCCGGGCTCGCCGGAGTTTCCTGTACGCCGCAGCTCGCTGGAGGGAGGAGGAGGCCGGCCCGGGGCTCGCCGGAGTGGCGGCCGGAGCGCGGGGCCCGAGGGGCGC
>NC_041388.1:325466648-325510124 GCF_002162155.2 Triticum dicoccoides
TCTCGGGGGTCGGCTGCGGTCTTCCCGGGCCCGGGCGGCGCGGGGATCTGGGGACCGGGCGCGGGCGAAAGGGAGGCTGCCACATGGCGGCGGTGGCGGCGGGATTTTTCGTCCGGCGGCGGGCGGACACGTCCGGCCGCGCGGAGATGGTTTTTAGGGTTTCAGAGGTAGGAGGAGATCCGAAAATCGGGGGGGGGGGCCTTTAAATAGGCATAGAGGGAGTTAGGAGAGTCCAAATGAGGTGCGGTTTTCGGCCACACGATCGTGACCGAACGCTCTAGGTGATGGAGCAGAGTTAGGTGGGTTTTGGGCCAAATTGGAGGGGTGTTGGGCTGCAACACACACGATGCCTTTTCGGTCCCTCGGTTAATCGTTGGAGTATCAAACGAATTCCAAATGATACGAAACTTGACAGGCGGTCTACCGGTAGTAAACCAAGGCCGCTTGGCAAGTCTCGGTCCAATCCGGAAATGTTTAATCGCCACACACGAAAGAAAGCTAGAAATGACCACCGGAGGAGAACGAAGCGCCGGAATGCAAAACGGACAACGGGGAAAATGCTCGAATGCATGAGACGAACACGTATGCAGATGCAATGCACATGATGACATGATAAGAGATGCATGAAAATGACAACAACACACGGAGACAAAACCCGAACCCGAGGAAATAAATATAACTTAACGCCGGAAACGGCAAGAGTTGGAGTACAAATTGGGAAAGTTACATCCGGGGTGTTACAACACTCCACCACTACGAAAGGATCTCGTCCCGAGATCTAGGACTGAAAGAACGCCGGGTACTCAGAACGGAGGTGATCCTCACATTCCCAGGTAGCTTCACGGTCGGAATGGTGTGACCACTTGACTTTGAGAAATTTTATTGACCTGTTGCGAGTCTTGCATTCAGTCTCTTCAAGAATAGCAATTGGGTTCTCACGATAAGAGAGATCTTCTTGGAGCTCAATGTCCTCGAAGTTGATGGTGCGGTCAGGAGTCTTGAAGCACTTTCGAAGCTGAGAGACATGGAACACGTCATGAACATTTGCAAAGTTTGAAGGAAGCTCGAGTTGATAGGCGAGGTCGCCTCTCTTGCTGACAATCTTGAAAGGTCCCACGTATCTGGGGGCAAGCTTCCCTTTGATACCAAAGCGATGAGTACCTTTCATAGGAGAGACACGGAGGTAAACATGATCTCAGATCTCGAAAGCCAAATCGCGGTGCTTACTATCATAGTAGCTCTCCTGGCGGGATTGAGCTGCTTTGAGGTTATCACGAATGACTTTGCACATTTCTTCTGCTTCTGTGATTAAGTCATTACCCAAAAGCTGGCGTTTACCGGTTTCAGACCAGTTGAGAGGGGTACGGCACTTCCTGCCATACATAATTTCAAAAGGGGCCTTGCCCAAACTAGCTTGAAAACTATTGTTGTAGGAGAATTCAGCATAAGGAAGACAATCCTCCCATTTCATGCCGAAGGAGATCACACAAGCCCTGAGCATATCTTCAAGAATCTGGTTGACACGCTCGACTTGACCGCTAGTTTGAGGATGGAAAGCTGTGCTGAAGCGGATGTTCGTGCCCATGGCCTTCTGAAAAGAATCCCAAAACTTCGAGGTAAAGATGCACTCCATCAACCCCGTTCTCTTGAACGCTTCCGCGCGTGATCTACAAGGGTATGTAGATGCACTCCCCTCTCCCTCGTTGCTAGATGACTCCATAGATTGATCTTGGTGAGGCGTAGAAAATTTTAAAATTCTGCTACGTTCCCCAACAGAATCAACGTCGGATGGGTCAAAATATGACGAAAACCCCTCACATTGTGCTCCTTCCAAATCTCCCAAGACGAGCATGGCCAAAGATTGGAGAGCATGGTAGTCCCCAAATCCATGATTGGAGAGCATGAATGCATCCCCAATCTTTAAGAACCTTCCAAATCTTAAACATCAAGTGACACTTAAAGACAAGGTGCACCGCTTACTCCAGCTCCCACTTGCAAAGTTGAGAAAAGGCCACAAAGGGCCAACCGGGTTAGTTGTCCAAATCCTATTTTGAGTAACCAATCATGTGAAAAATTGATCTTTCCAGGCTACGGGTGGCGGTGGCGACTTCGTGAGAGGAACGAAAGGGTGCATGTGCCATCCAAGGTGAACTTCCGTCCAACTGTGTCCACAACACATCATTAGAGATGCACCTGGCTAAGGTCTCCCTTGGTTCATAAGATGGGAGTATCATATAAATAGGCAAATCATAGGAATTGAGATGACATGCATCTCAATTCCTATAGGAAACAAGATGTCACTTGATTCATAGGATAGGAATTTTTTCATTGAATCTAGGATAATGTTTTTTCCTTTGAAATGTGAAGGATTGATTCCTATCCTATGTAGGAATAGGAACCCATTCCCAAAAACCAAAGGTCTCCAAAGGAAATTTTCCTACAAAATTTCTATTCTTTTAGAATTCCTATAAAATTCCTGCAAACCAAAGAAGGCGTAAGTTTTCCTATACATAAATTCCAAAATTGTTAATTAACTACACCATTTTTTGTCAAAATACACATTTTACAAGCCAGTATGGTATTTAAATGGAGAAATACTATAGGAACACGCGCTGTTTTTTGCCCTAAGACTAGACCGTAGCAAAGGAATTTTTTTTGTCTAACTAACATGACAAACATGCAAGTGCATGAACAAAATGAAGGAAATATGCCCTAGAGGCAATAATAAAGTTATTATTTATTTCCTTATATCATGATAACTGTTTATTATTCATGCTAGAATTGTATTAACCGGAAACATAATACATGTGTGAATACATAGACAAACAGAGTGTCACTAGTATGCCTGTACTTGACTAGCTCGTTGATCAAAGATGGTTAAGTTTCCTAACCATTGACATGGGTTATCATTTGATTAACGAGATCACATCATTAGGAGAATTATGTGATTGACTTGACCCATTCCGTTAGCTTAGCACTTGATCGTTTAGTTTGTTGCTATTGCTTTCTTCATGACTTATACATGTTCCTATGACTATGAGATTATGCAACTCCTGTTTACCAGAGGAACACTTTGTGTGCTACCAAACGTCACAACGTAACTGGGTGATTATAATGGTGCTCTACAGGTGTCTCCAAAGGTACTTGTTGGGTTGGCGTATTTCGAGATTAGGATTTGTCACTCCGATTGTCGGAGAGGTATCTCTGGGCCCTATCGGTAATGCACATCACTTAAGTCTTGCAAGCATTGCAACTAATGAGTTAGTTGTGGGATGATGTATTATAGAACGAGTAAAGAGACTTGCCGGTAATGAGATTGAACTAGGTATTGAGATACCGACGATCGAATCTCGGGCAAGTAACATACCGATGACAAAGGGAACAACGTATGTTGTTATGCGGTTTGACCGATAAAGATCTTCGTAGAATATGTAGGAGCCAATATGAGCATCCAGGTTCCGCTATTGGTTATTGACCAGAGACGTGTCTCGGTCATGTCTACATAGTTCTCGAACCCGTAGGGTCCGCACGCTTAACGTTTTGATGACGGTTATATTATGAGTTTATGAGTTTTGATGTACCGAAGGTTGTTCGGAGTCCTGGATGTGATCACGGACATGACGAGGAGTCTCGAAATGGTCGAGACATGAAGATTGATATATTGGACGACTATATTCGGACACTGGAATGGTTCAGGGGGTTATCGGATATATTCCGGAGTACCGGGGGGTTACCGGAACCCTCGGGGGTTATTGGGCCTCATGGGCCCAAAGTGGTGGAAGAGGAGAGGCAGCAGGAGGTGGCACGCGGCCCCCTTGCCCCAATCTGAATTGGGGAAGGGGAGGGGCGCGGGGCCCCTTCTCCTTCCTTCTCTCCACCCCCTCCTTCCCCCTTCTCCTAGTTGGAATAGGAAAGGGGGGCAAAACCTACTTGGAGTAGGATTGCCCCCCCTTGGGCGCGCCTCCTCCTCTTGGCCGGCCCCCTCCTCCTCCCCCCTTTATATACGGAGGAGGGGGGCACCCCATAGATACAAAAATTGATCAAGTTGATCTTTTAGCCGTGTGCGGTGCCCCCCTCCACCATAGTCCACCTCGATAATACTGTAGCGGTGCTTAGGCAAAGCCCTGCATCGGTAGAACATCATCATCGTCGCCACGCCATCGTGCTGACGAAACTCTCCCTCAACACTCGGTTGGATCGGAGTTTGAGGGACGTCATCGAGATGAACATGTGCTGAACTCGGAGGTGCCGTGCGTTCGGTACTTGATCGGTCGGATCGTGAAGACGTACGACTACATCCACCGCATTGTGCTAACGCTTCCGCTTTCGGTCTACGAGGGTACGTAGACAACACTCTCCCCTCTTGTTGCTATGCATCACCATGATCTTGCGTGTGCGTAGGATTTTTTTTGAAATTACTACGTTCCCCAACACGAAATGGTAGCTTAAGATTGTTGAAATATGGGGTGAGCTTTAGGCTCATCCAAAAATCTCAGGAAAATTTATAAGGGCTCATGTAGGTGTCATGATAAGGGAAATGGTGGAAGTTTAGTACCACACCAGATTTGGAAAAATAGTTAGACCTACTTATAAGGAATTCTCTTCCACATGCAATTGGAACATAAGAAGAGAAGTGGTTTCCGCGCGCTTCTCCTCCGCTGCCTACCTCACACGTGCGTCGTGTTTCGTGAATGAGCCAACCCGAGCTTAGACCTATTTCACTCTTGGGCTTGCACTTATTTTTTGTTGGTCAAGAATGGAGAGTCCGTAACGGACGAGTCACGATTTGAGTTGTCAGATTCTGGGTTGTTACCGGCTCGGACGTGGGTCCAACCCACATATCTCTACCCGGCTGCATATAAAAATTAGACACAAGCCTCCACGTACGAAGAACAAATCACATTTGCTCTGCCTCCACGTGCACTCGAACGTCGTTCCACCCCCCTGTTCTTGCTGTCGGTGATCCCATCCCGTTCACTGCGTGCACGACTACATGGGAGAGCCCGCCTCTTGAGGGCAAATTTCACAATTTTGACCTCGGGACGAAATCAAATCACAGAATGAACTGCCCGTGGAACTATTTCACGCAGTTGACCTTTTTGTGTGGTGCCTGACACGCAGGCGCCACACCCTACGGTGCCACGCCTAGCTCAGGGGTGTTGCACCTCTGTCCACAGTGGCAGCCCCTGGTCCCGCATCCAGCAGTGCAGCGCCTCAGAGCTAGGCGCCACACATGTAATGTGCAGCGCCTAGCGCTGGGGCGCTGCACTGTGACTTATCCAGCCGCGGTGGCCCTCTCCTCCCCCACCCACCCCATTGCACCAGTTACAGAAATGGATTTGTACGCGACGGCGGCCCTTTCCTCTCCCCCTCTCAATCCCCTCTCCCAAATCCTTCAGATCTGACGATTTGGTCCGTGGATTCCTTCACCAATCCATCCTAGAAGGTACTCTCCTTCGAACCCTTCTTTCTATCCATATAATGTATGCTATTTTGAAGATTTTGGGGAACCCTTGTTTGATTAGATTAGATTAGAATGTTGCATGTATTAGATACCTAATTTTGCAACCCTAGTTTAGTTGATTTTATTGAAAAGATATGGTTTGGATACATAGGTTGACATGTTATTTTATATGGAAAAGATATTTGTATTTAATCTTGCATGAAGTAGGCCTAGTTTAGTTTATTTGTGTTGAAATTTATTCGTATTGACAAGAATGCTTTGGATAAATATGCTTTGAATTTTGCATATAGTAGGCATACTTTAGTTTATTTGTATTCAAAAGATAATCATGTCGACAAAAAAGCTTTGTTTGAAATTGTTAGGATGGTTTGGCTTCTCGATGATCACTGAGACCATCAACACCGGTCATATGCTATGTCGGTGGAGCAGCGGGTAATAATAATAGTGGTCGGTGTTATGAATTTCGTGTTTATTTGAAACACAAATGCCCCATATGTAATTTTATGATTTGTTTGTTTGTACGATCTTGCACCTCTGAAGCTTCGTTCTCACGGGGTCAACCTTGGGGGATGCGCTATGATGAGCGATACACACTGTGTGTAAGGGAGACAGGACTTCTCCCTTTCATTCAGTTGGTCAGCCGGTCGACACAACCCCACAGTGCTGCAGCAATCAACGCTCTTATTGATTGTTGAAGGCCGGAGACACACAGTTTCCATCTTCGGACCGGGGAGATGACCGTGACGCTCCAGGATATTGCTATGATAACCGGTCTTCCAATCGAGGGGAATCCTCTATGTATGAACTCTGATTCTGATGGGTGGCGTGCGTAGATGCATGCCCTTAATAGTATGGTTCCTCCGGAGCCTCGGGAACCAGAAGCAGAAGACAAGAAGAAGGAAAGAGTCGCGGCCGGTGCTTCTTTCGGCTGGATTGCATGGAACTTTGGTACTTGCCCCGAGGCAGCTAATGAGGATGAGGTCAAGACATATGCTCGTGTCTACATGTGGTACGTTATATCTAGGACTATGTTTGCTGATGGCACATGCAAGAATGCTCCATGGATGTGGCTGAAGGCATTGACCGTCTTCGATAGCAAATGGAGTTGGGGTTCGGCGACACTGGCTTACTTGTATAGACGGGTATGAAGTTGTTTCTTTTTCACTTCATTGCTACATTATCAATGCGATCTTCCTATTAATTCAACCATTTTCTCTTTTATGTGCAGTGGACGAAGCCTGTTGTAGGCCATCTGGAGGTATTGGTGGTTGTATGCTTGCACTTTCCATATGGAGCTGGGAGCATTTGCCGGTTGGACAACCGAAGACCGTGAAGTACGAGGATTGGGACGACAAAGACGACCCACTACGGCTCCCCACTTGGGCTCACAAGTGGGTGCTACGTCTTGAGCTTGCGTTGGTATTCCCCGAAGAGGAAGGGATGATGCAGCAGAGTAGCGTAAGTATTTCCCTCAGTTTTTGAGAACCAAGGTATCAATCCAGTAGGAGGCCACACTCAAGTCCCTCGTACCTGCACAAAACGATAGCTACTCGCAACCAACGCGATTAGGGGTTGTCAATCCCTTCACGGTCACTTACGAGAGTGAGATCTGATAGATATAATATTTTTGGTATAAAGATGCAAAGTAAAAAGTAAAGGCAAAGTAAAAAGCGAAGCAAGATTAAAGTGATGGAGATTGATATGATGAGAATAGACCCGGGGGCCATAGGTTTCACTAGTGGCTTCTCTCAAGAGCAGAAGTATTCTACGGTGGGTGAACAAATTACTGTTGAGCAATTGACAGAATTGAGCATGGTTATGAGAATATCTAGGCATGATCATGTATATAGGCATCACGTCCGTGACAAGTAGACCGAAACGATTCTGCATCTACTACTATTTCTCCACTCATCGACCGCTATCCAGCATGCATCTAGAGTATTAAGTTAAAAATAGAGTAACGCCTTAAGCAGGATGACATGATGTAGAGAGATAAATTCATGCAATATGAAATAAACCCCATCTTGTTATCCTCGATGGCAACGATACAATACGTGCCTTGCTGCCCCTTTTGTCACTAGGTAAGGACACCGCAAGATCGAACCCAAAGCTAAGCACTTCTCCCATGGCAAGAACTACCAATCTAGTTGGCCAAACCAAACGGATAATTCGAAGAGACTTGCAAAGATAACCAATCATACATAAAAGAATTCAGAGAAGATTCAAATATTATTCATAGATAGACTTGATCATAAACCCAAAATTCATCGGTCTTAACAAACACACCGCAAAAAGAAGATTATATCGAATAGATCTCCACAAGAGAGGGGGAGAACTTTGTATTGAGATTCAAAGAGAGAGAAGAAGCCATCTAGCTACTAACTATGGACCCAAAGGTCTGAGGTAAACTACTCACACTTCATCGGAGAGGCTATGATGATGTAGAAGCCCTCCGTGATAACGGCCCTCTTCCGGCGGAGCTCCGGAACAGGCCCCAAGATGGGATCTCGTGGATACAGAAAGTTGCGGCGGTGGAATTAGGTTTTTGGCTCCTGTTTTGATCGTTTGGGGGTATGTGTGTATATATAGGAGGAAGAAGTATGCCAGAGGAGCAACGAGGGGCCCACGAGGCAGGGGGCACGCCCTAGGAGGGGCGCCCCCACCCTCGTGACCGCCTCTTTTGTTCCTTGGAGCAGGGTCCAAGTCTCCTGGATCATGTTCGGTGAGAAAATCACGTTCCCGAAGATTTTATTCCGTTTGGACTCCGTTTGATATTCCGTTTCTTCGAAACACTGAAATAGGCAAAAAACAGCAATTCTGGGCTGGGCCTCCGGTTAATAGGTTAGTCCCAAAAATAATATAAAAGTGGAAAATAAAGCCCAATATAGTCCAAAACAGTAGATAATATAGCATGGAGCAATCAAAAATTATAGATACGTTGGAGACGTATCAGGCATCCCCAAGCTTAATTCATGCTCGTCCTCGAGTAGGTAAATGATAAAAAGAGAATTTTTGATGCGGAGTGCTACTTGGCATAATTTCAATGCAAACTTCTTAATTTTGGTATGAATATTCAGATTAGAAAGATTCAAGACAAAAGTTTATATTGACATAAAAATAATAATACTTCAAGCATACTAACAAAGCAATTATGTCTTCTCAAAATAACATGGCCAAAGAAAGTTATCCCTACAAAATCATATAGTCTGGCTATGCTCTATCTTCACCACACAAAGTATTTAAATCATGCACAACCCCGATGACAAGCCAAGCAATTGTTTCATACTCTAACTTTTTCAAAACTTTTTCAATCTTCACGCAATACATAAGCGTGAGCCATGGATATAGCACTATAGGTGGAATAGAATGGTGGTTGTGGAGAAGACAAAAAGGAGAAGATAGTCTCACATCAACTAGGCGTATCAATGGGCTATGGAGATGCCCATCAATAGATATCAATGTCACTGAGTAGGGATTGCCATGCAACGATTGCACTAGAGCTATAAGTATATGAAAGCTCAAAAAGAAACTAAGTGGGTGTGCATCAAACTTGCTTGCTCATGAAGACCTAGGGCAATTTGAGGAAGCCCATCATTGGAATATATAAGCCAAGTTCTTATAATGTAAAATTCCCACTAGTATATGAAAGTGATAACATGAGAGACTCTCTACTATGAAGATCATGGTGCTACTTTGAAGCACAAGTGTGGTAAGAGGATAGTAACATTGTCCCTTCTCTCTTTTTCTCTCATTTTTTTATTTGGGCCTTTTCTCTTTTTTTATGGCCTCTTTTTATTTGGGCTTCTTTGGCCTCTTTTATTTATTTTTCGTCCAGAGTCTCATCCCGACTTATGGGGGAATCATAGTCTCCATCATTCTTTCCTCACTTGGGACAATGCTCTAATAATGATGATCATGACACTTTTATTTTTCTTACAACTCAACAATTACAACTCGATACTTAGAACAAAATATGACTCTATATGAATGCATCCGGCGGTGTACCGGGATATGCAATATGACAATGATAAATGTGTCATGATGAACTAGATGGTGGAAAGTTGCATGGCAATATATCTCGGAATGGCTATGGAAATGCCATAATAGGTAGGTATGATGGCTGCTTTGAGGAAGGTATATGGTAGGTGTATGATACCGGCGAAAGGTGCGCGGTATTAGAGAGGCTAGCAAAGGTGGAAGGGTGAGAGTGCGTATAATCCATGGACTCAACATTCGTCATAAAGAACTCATATACTTATTGCAAAAATCTAGAAGTTATCAAAGCAAAGTATTACGCGCATGCTCATAGGGGGGTAGATTGGTAGGAAAAGACCATCGCTCGTCCCCGACCGCCACTCATAAGGAAGACAATCAATCAATAAATCATGCTCCGACTTCATCACATAACGGTTCACCATACGTGCATGCTACGGGAATCACAAACTTTAACACAAGTATTCTTTAAATTCACAACTACTCAACTATCAAGACTTTAATATTATCACCTCCATATCTCAAAACAATTATCATGCTTCAATATTTTCTTAGTATTCAACACACTCAAAAGAAAGTTTCACAAATCTTGAATACCAAGCATATTATTATTAAGCAAATTACCATGCTATTAAGAGACTCTCAAAATAATTTAAGTGAAGCATGAGAGATCAATAGTTTCTTTAAAACAAATCCACCACCATGCTCTAAAAGATCTAAGTGAAGCACATAGAGCAAAATTATAACGCTCAAAAGATATAAGTGAAGCACACAGAGCAAAACTACTTAGCTCAAAAGATATAAGTGAAGCACATAGAGTATTCTATGAAATTTTAATTCATGTATGGCTCTCTCAAAAGGTGTGTACAGCAAGGATTATTGTGGAATACTAAGACACAAAGACACAAATAATACAAGACGCTCCAAGCAAAACACATATCATGTTGGTGAATAAAAATATAGCTACAAGTAAATTACCGATGGAAGTGGACGAAAGAGGGGATGCCTTCCGGGGCATCCCCAAGCTTTGTCTTTTTGGTGTCCTTGGATTATCTTGGGGGTGCCATGGGCATCCCCAAGCTTAGGCTCTTGCCACTCCTTGTTCCATGATCCATCAAAAGAGTTCACCCAAAATTTGAAAACTTCACAACACAAAACTCAAAATAGAAAACTCATGAGCTCCGTTAGCGAAAGAAAACAAAAGACCACTTCAAGGTACTTCAATGAACTCATTATTTATTTATATTGGTGTTAAACCTACTGTATTCCAAATTATCTATGGATTATAAACTATTTTACTAACCATAGATTCATCAAAATAAGCAAACAGCACACGAAAAACAGAATCTGTCAAAAACAGAACAGTCTGTAGTAATCTGTAGCTAGCGCACGATCTGGAACCCCAAAAATTCTAAAATAAATTGTTGTACGTGAGGAATTTATCTATTAATCATATGAAAAAAGATTTAACTAAATAGAACTCTTCAAATAAAAATTACAGCAGTTCTCGTGAGCGCTAAAGTTTCTGTTTTTTACAGCAAGTTCAACAAGACTTTCGCGAAGTCTTCCCAACGGTTCTACTTGGCACAAACACTAATTAAACACAAAAAACACAACCAAAACAGAGGCTAAATAATTTATTTATTAATAAGCAGGAGAAAAAATTAAGGAATAAAAATAAAATTGGGTTGCCTCCCAACAAGCGCTATCGTTTAGCGCCCCTAGCTAGGCATAATAGCGAGGATAGATCTAGGTATTGCCATCTTTGGTAGGCAATCCATAAGTGGCTCTCATGATAGTTTCATATGGTAATTTTATTTTCCTTCTTGGAAAGTGTTCCATGCCCTTTTTAATGGAAATTGAAATCTAATATTCCCTTCCTTCATATCAATAATCGCACCAACCATTCTAAGGAAAGGTCTACCAAGAATAATAGGGCAAGAAGGATTGCAATCTATATCAAGAACAATGAAATCTACGGGCACATAATTCCTATTTGCAACAATAAGAACATCATTAATTCTTCCCATAGGTTTCTTAATAGTGGAATCCGCAAGATGCAAGTTTACAGAGCAATCATCAAAATTACGGAAATCTAGCAAATCACACAAAGTCTTGGGAATAGTGGAGACACTAGCACCCAAATCACACAAAGCATAAAACTCATGATCTTTAATTTTAATTTTAATAGTTGGTTCCCACTCATCATAGAGTTTTCTAGGGATAGAAACTTCCAACTCAAGTTTTTCTTCATAAGATTGCATCAAGGCATCAACAATATGTTCGGTGAAGGCTTTATTTTGACTATAAGCATGTGGAGAATTTAGCACAGATTGCAACAAGGAAATACAATCAATTAAAGACCAACTTTCATAATTAAATTCCTTGAAATCCAATATAGTGGGTTTAGCAACATCTAGATTTTTATTTCTTTCAATCCCACTTTCATCAATTTCATCATTAAGATCTGAATACTCCGAATTTTTAGAACGCCTTCTAGGTAAGGGAAGATCATATTCAATTTCATCAAGATTAATATTGCAAAATAAAGAATTAATAGGGGACACATTGATACATCTCCGTCGTATCTACTTTTCCAAACACTTTTGCCCTTGTTTTGGACTCTAACTTGTATGATTTGAATGGAACTAACCCGGACTGACGCTGTTTTCAGCAGAATTACCATGGTGTTGTTTTATGTGCAGAAAACAAATATTCTCGGAATGACCTGAAACTCCACGGAACATCTTAGAAAAAACAATAAAAAATCCTCGCCAAAGATGAAGACCAGGGGGCCCACACCCTTCTCACGAGGGTGGGGGGTGCGCCCCCCCTAGGGCGCACCCCCTATGTCGTGGGCCCCCTGTTGCGTCTCCGACTCCAACTCCACCTCCATATATTGAGTTTCGATGAGAAAAAAATCAGGGAGAAGAAATCATCGCGTTTTACAATACGGAGCCGCCGCCAAGCCCTAAAACCTCTTGGGAGGGCTGATTTGGAGTCCGTTCGGGGCTCCGGAGAGGGGGATTCGTCGCCGTCGTCATCATCAACCATCCTCCATCACCAATTTCATGATGCTCACCGTCGTGCGTGAGTAATTCCATCGTAGGCTTGCTGGACGATGATGGGTTGGATGAGATTGATCATGTAATCGAGTTAGTTTTGTTAGGGTTTGATCCCTAGTATCCATTATGTTCTGAGATTGATGTTGCTATGACTTTGCTATGCTTAATGCTTGTCACTAGGGCCCGAGTGCCATGATTTCAGATCTGAACCTATTATGTTTTCATGAATATATGTGAGTTCTTGATCTTATCTTGCAAATCTATAGTCACCTACTATGTGTTATGATCCGGCAACCCTGAAGTGACAATAATCGGGACCACTCCCAGTAATGACCATAGTTTGAGGAGTTCATGTATTCACTATGTGCTAATGCTTTGTTCCGGTTCTCTATTAAAAGGAGGCCTTAATATCCCTTAGTTTCCAATAGGACCCGTTGCCACGGGAGGGGAGGACAAAATATGTCATGCAAGTTCTTTTCCATAAGCACGTATGACTATATACGGAATACATGCCTACATTACATTGATGAATTGGAGCTAGTTCTGTGTCACCCTATGTTATGACTGTTACATGATGAACCGCATCCGGCATAATTATCCATCACTGATCCGGTGCCTACGAGTTTTCCATATACTGGTTCTCGCTTATTTACTTTCTCGCTGCTACTGTTACAATCACTACAAAATACCAAAAACATTACTTTTGTTGTCTTTACTTTTGTTGCCGCTACCACCACTATCATATTACTTTGCTACTAAACACTTTGCTGCAGATACTAAGTTTCCAGGTGTGGTTGAATTGACAACTCAGCTACTAATACTTGAGAATATTCTTTGGCTCCCCTTGTGTCGAATCAATAAATTTGGGTTGAACACTCTACCCTTGAAAGCTGTTGCGATCCCCTATACTTGTGGGTTATCAAGACCTTTTTCTGGCGCCGTTGCCGGGGAGCATAGTTCTATTCTTTGAGTCACTTGTGATTTATATCTGCTTATCACTATGAAGAACTTGAGAGATCCAAAAACCAAGATCTATCCCTCACTACGAGGGGAGGTAAGGAACTGCCATCTAGCTCTGCACTTGATTCACCTTTTGTTATGAGTAAGTTAGCGACACCTACACCTGATTTTGCTATTCATTCTGATATGTCGCATGTTATTGATGATGCCACTTCTGCTATGCATGACACTTATGATGAAACTGCTTCTATGCCTGATACTACTCTGCCCCTTAGTGAATTTCTTGATGAACAAATTGCTAGGGCTAGAGAAAAAGATATTATTGAATCTGAATATGATGATGATAGTGATGATGAAAATATGCCTATTATTCCTGAGGGCTATCTTTTTGATATGGAATCTTCTGCCGCTATTTTAGCTTGCAAAGATAGATATGAGCTTAAGAGGTTATTAATTAAATGGAACAAAGAATCACTTAGAGATAAAATGAAACCTGACCCTGCTTTTGCTACTTCACCTATTTGTGTTCCTGATAAGGATTATGAATTCTCTATTGATCCTGATATAATTACTTTGGTTGAATCTGATCCATTTTATGGCTATGAATCTGAAACTGTTGTGGCACATCTTACTAAGTTAAATGATATAGCTGCCCTATTCACTAATGATGAGAGATCGCGTTACTTTTATATACTCAAAATATTTTCGTTCTCGTTGAAGGGTGATGGTAAGATATGGTTTAATTCTCTCTATCCTGGTTGTGTGCATAGTCCCCAGGATATGATATATTACTTCTCTGCTAAATATTTCCCTCCTCATAAGAAACAAGCTGCTTTGAGGGAAATATACAACTTTGTGCAAATTAAAGAAGAGAGTCTCCCACAAGCTTGGGGGAGGCTTCTCAAGTTACTTAATGCTTTGCCTGATCATCCTCTTAAGAAACTTGAAATACTTGATATCTTTTATAATGGACTAACCGATGCTTCCAGAGATTACCTGGATAGTTGTGCTGGTTCTCTTTTCAGGGAAAGAACACCGGATGAAGCTGAAATTCTATTGAATAATATGTTGACAAATGAAAATAATTGGGCACCTCTTGAACCAGCTCCTGAGCCAGCTCCTACTCCAATTACTGAACCTATTCCTAAACCAACTCCGAAGAAGAGAGGTGTTCTATTTCTCAGTCCCGAAGATATGCAAGAGGCAAAGAAATCTATGAAAGAAAAAGGTATTAAAGCTGAAGACGTTAAGAATTTACCTCCTATTGAAGAAATACATGGTCTTAATATACCGCATGTTGAAGAAACATATGATCTTAATTATTTATTTACTAAAGAACCTCCTGATCCCGATATCCCGACACAAATAGTAAAGGTAAATTCTCTCTATAGATATGATAAAGCTGAAGTCCCTCCTACTAAAATTGCTAGTCAATGCTTGGATGAGTTTGATAACTTTATGTATAAGCAAGATGACTTCAATGCTTATTTTGGTAGACAATTAAAAGAAAATGCTTATATGATTAGATGCTTGGGTGATTATATGGCTGATATTAAAGGTGAACTTAAACTTGTTAGCAAACATGCTTCTATGGTTACCACTCAAGTAGAACAAGTACTTAAGGCTCAAAAAGAAGTGCTTGATGAAATGAATAGAAAGAAAAATGATTATGTTGTTAGAGTGGCTACTAGAACTGGTAGAATGACTCAGGAACCTTTGTATCCCGAAGGCCACCCTAAGAGAATCGAGCAAGGTTCTCAAAGAAATAATATTGATGTTCCTAGTTCTTCTAAAAATAATAAGAAGAAAAATGATAGAACTGTGCAAACTTCTAGTGAACCTACTGCTGAACCACCTGATAATCCAAATGATATTTCTATGTCTGATGCTGAAACACAATCTGGTAATGAACATGAACCTAATGAAAACATTAATAATGATGTTCATGATGATTCTCAGCCTAGTAATGATAATGATGTAGAAATTGAACTTGCTGTTCATCTTGATAACCCACAGTCGAAGAATCAACGTTATGATAAAAGAGACTTTGTTGCTAGGAGACATGGTAAAGAAAGGGAACCTTGGGTTCAGAAACCCATGCCTTTTCCCCCGAAACCATCCAAGAAAAAGGATGACGAGGATTTTGAGCGCTTTGCTGAAATGATTAGGCCTATCTTTTTGCGTATGAGATTAACTGATGTGCTCAAAACAAATCCTTATGCTAAATATATGAAGGATATCATTACTAATAAAAGAAAGATACCGGAAGCTGAGATTTCCACCATGCTTGCTAATTATACTTTTAAGGGTGGAATACCAAAGAAACTTGGAGACCCTGGAGTACCTACTATACCTTGCTCCATTAAAAGAAATTATATTAAAACTGCTTTATGTGATCTTGGAGCCGGTGTTAGTGTTATGCCTCTCTCTTTATATTGTAGACTTGACTTGAATAAGCTGACACCTACTGAAATATCTTTGCAAATGGCTGATAAATCAACTACTATACCTGTCGGTATCTGTGAGGATGTGCCTGTTGTGGTTGCGAACGTTACTATTTTAACGGACTTTGTTATACTTGATATTCCCGAGGATGATAGTATGTCTATTATTCTTGGAAGACCTTTTCTTAATACTGCAGGGCCTGTTATTGATTGCAACAAAGGCAATGTCACTTTTCATGTTGATGGTAATGAGCATACGGTACACTTTCCGAGGAAACAGCCTCAAGTTCATAGTATCAACTCTATTGGAAAAATTCCATCGATTATATTTGGAGGCTTTGAATTTCCTCTTCCTACTGTCAAGAAGAAATATGATATTCTTATTATAGGGGATGTGCATATCCCCGTTCAGGTAACTTAGTGTTATTCGAAATTTCTCCAGTTTCATGATTATCGGAATGAGTTTGTTAACAAGACTTGATCAACCTTGTTAGTGGATTCTCTTTGATGAGCATGAGATGGATGAAGCTAGAAGCACAAACTTCTGTACCCTCTTTATACTTTCTGTTATTTATATTAAATAAAGTAAAAATAGTATTTTCTGTCTGTCTCCTGACTTATCTATGCAATATAAAAATATCCCGAAAATAAAAGTCCTCACAATGCCATGCCAATTTAATATGATTTTTTCGGGAATATTTGAGGATTTACTGTGCAAAAATTACCCCGGGAGGAGCTGCCACCTGGCCACAAGGGTGGTGGGCGCCCCCCCCCTATAGGGCGCGCCCCCTGCCTCGTGGGCCCATGGTGGCCCTCCTCCACTTATCCCAGCACCCATCTTCTTCCTCTATCTCACAAAAACCCGAAAAACCAACTCAAGCACGAGTTCCAGCCACTTTTGCTGTGATTTTTGATCTCCTTGCTCAAAGCACCTCTCGCAAAACTGCTTGGGGGAATTATTCCTTGGTATGTGACTCCTCCATTGGTCCAATTAGTTTTGTTCTAGTGCTTTATTCTTTGCAAATTTGTGCTGCATAGGTTATCATGTTCTTGAGCTTGCATGTCAAATTTATATGGTTCCAAGTAGTTCTAATGCTTGATATAGGCTCTAGGCACTTGTAGGAGCAGTTGCTATCAGTTTTATTGAATTTGGTTTACTTTTATTTTGAAGTTACTAAAAATTTCAGAATTTTTCAGAGAAAAACAATATGTTTAGGAAGATGTTCCAAGGTGGTTCCTCTAAGAAGCAAGGACCTAGAATTGCTATGCGCGATGCTGACAAGGACCCACCAAGAGACGCTCCAGTGCGGCCTTGCGAATGGCCGTCGGAAAATTTTATGGACCGTGCGGGAATTAAAGAAGAATTCAAATCATATTTATGCAATGCCGGTCTTGAAGATTTTGAGGCTAACAAATGCCCCCAGTATCATGATCTCACAAGTTCATTTGTGAGGAGGTTTGAGTATTCATCTTCGCGTAATTCTCCTTCGGTCATGTTTGACCTTTATGATAAATCTTATACCATGGACTTAGAGGATTTCACTTCTGCTTGCGAGCTTCCATCATGGGGCAGTATTAGGGATCCTCTAAATCTGAATTTAGAAACTTTCTTGCTAGTATCACTGTGGGGGAATCCAGAGATATAACGCAAGCTACCATAGGGAGCATTCACTTTCCTGCTATACATTATTTTGCTCTTTTCATCAGTAGATGCATAAATGCTAAGGATGAAGCATGTCACATGTGTGTCCCTGATCTCAACATTCTTAGGAGTGTTGTGTTAGGAGACCAATCTTATCATATGGGAGCCATTGTAGCTCGTAGGTTGCATCATAATAGACATAATGGAGATTTCTTTGGAGGAATTTATGCAACCCGCTTAGCTCATTTTCTTGAAATAGACATTCGTGAGGGTGATATGGAGTTGCCTCCTGCATATTTAGATTATAACTCTATGGCTTCGCACCAGTTTGTCGAGAGGCCTGAATCACCTCTCTTATACAGCTTAATTTTTGATAAACGACGTGTTTTCCGTATTACTCTCCCTGCTCCTGCCTTCTTTGATTCACAGACAAAAGGAAGATATGTTATTACCAGAGAGGAGGCAGAAGAGTACGAGAGGAGAGCGGAGGCAGCCCGACTCCACGCTGCAGCTCAGCAGGCGATAACCGCTGCACATCAGTATGATCCCAACTACTCCTCCTCATCACAGTACGACCCCAACAACTATTATTATGGATATCCGCCAGGCCAGCCGTGGCCATAGACCAACTTAGGCCAAAAGCCTAAGCTTGGGGGAGTACGTATTTCTCACCGACATTACATTTATGTTCACATACACTCATTGCAAAATGTCGGTGCTCATACTTTTTCACTGTAATATCCATGCTAGTTTATTTTCTTTTTCCAGCTTTCTTCTTGTGTGTTTGTTAAACCTTAAGAAAAACAAAAAAATTAGTAGTATTTTATTTTTCTGCTGTAGTAGTAATAATTAAAAAGAAAACCCAAAAATATTTCCCGTTCTTCTTTTGCTTGTTGGGAGCTTTCCCGTGTAAATAGTTTTATTTATTTTCTTTTCTTTGGGGGTCAGTAGGAGAAGACCATAATTAAATTGTTGAAGTGGCTCTTATATGCATTATTGTTGATTTAACCAAGAGCCCATATTGCCTTGTCTTCTCCTGTTTATTGAATCCTCGCAGATTCCAGCTTAGTCCAATGCACGTACACTCTTATTATTATTCACACCGTTCGGTCGTGCAAGTGAAAGGAAATTATGATGATATATGATGGACTGACTGAGATGAGAAAAGCTGGTATGAACTCGACCTCTTTTGTTTTTGTAAATATGATGCGTCCCGCGTTCTTGATTCAGTTTATTATGAATAAACATGTTTGCAATGATAATTAGAGATTATAGTTGCTTGTGCCATGCTTGATTAGCTATGAGTTATAATGGTTTACCTTGCGTGCCAACATGCTATTGAGATGATTATGATGTGGTATGATAGGGTGGTATCCTCCTTTGAATGATTTAAGTGACTTGAGTTGGCACATGTTCACGCATGTAGTTGAAACAAAATCAACATAGCCTTCACGATATTTATGTTCATGGTGGATTATATCCTACTCATGCTTGCATCCAATGTTTATTAATTTTAATGCATGTACATGGCTGTTGTCACTCTCTAGTTGGTTGCTTCCCAGTCTTTTGCTAGCCTTCACTGTACTAAGCGGGAATACTGCTTGTGCATCCAATCCCTTAAACCCCAAAGTTATTCCAGATGAGTCCACCATATCTTCCTATATGCAGTATCTACCTGCCGTCCCAAGTAAATTTGTATGTGCCAAACTCTAAACCTTCAAATAAACATTCTGTTTTGTATGCTCGAATAGCTCATGTATCAACAAAGGTTGTCCTTATCTTCCGTGTTAGGCGGGTTATTCTCAAGAGGAGTGGACTCCGCTCCTCACTCACGAGAAAATGGCTGGTCACCGGGATGCCCAGTCCCATGCTTTATGCAAACTAAATCAAAATTAATTGCAAACAAAACTCCCCCTGGGACCTGATGTATGTTGGAGGCACTCATTGTTTCGAGCAAGCCATGGATTGATGCTTGTTGGTGGAGGGGGAGTATAAACTTTACCATTCTGTTTGGGAACCGCCTATAATGTGTTTAGCATGGAAGATATCGCCATCTCTTAGTTGTTACGTTGACAATGAAAGTATACCGCTCAAAATACAATTTATCTCTATTTCAAAACCGAGCTCTGGCACCTCTACAAATCCCTGCTTCCCTCTGCGAAGGGCCTATCCATTTACTTTTATGTTGAGTCATCACCCTCTTATTAAAAAGCACTAGCCGGAGAGCACAGCCATCATTTGCATTCATCACTGTTAATTTATATTGGGTATGACTATGATTGGATCTCTTTTACCATGAATTACAATGTCTAGTCAGTCCTTGATCTTTAAAGGTGCTCTGCATTTATGTTTTGCAGTCTCAGAAAGGGCTAGCGAGATACCATCTTGTTATATCATATTATGATTGTTTTGAGAAAGTGTTGTCATCCGAGATTTATTATTATGACTTGCTAGTTGATTATGCTATTGATATGAGTAATTGTGAGACCTGAGAATTATTGCAAATGTGGTTAGTTATGATCTATGCTAAAAACTTGAATGCTGGCTTGACATAGTTACAACAACAAGAGCAAACAGAGTTTGTAAAAGTTTTTCTTTCTTTCTTTCAGTTTGTCAACTGAATTTCTTGAGGACAAGCAAGGGTTTAAGCTTCGGGGAGTTGATACGTCTCCGTCGTATCTACTTTTACAAACACTTTTGCCCTTGTTTTGGACTCTAACTTGTATGATTTGAATGGAACTAACCCGGACTGACACTGTTTTCAGCAGAATTACCATGGTGTTGTTTTATGTGCAGAAAACAAATGTTCTCGGAATGACCTGAAACTCCACGTAACATCTTAGAAAAAACAATAAAAAATCCCCGCCAAAGATGAAGACCAGGGGGCCCACACCTTCTCACGAGGGTGGGGGGCGCCCCCCTAGGGCGCGCCCCCTCCCTCGTGGGCCCCCTGTTGCGTCTCCGACTCCAACTCCACCTCCATATATTGAGTTTCGATGAGAAGAAAATCAGGGAGAAGAAATCATCGCGTTTTACGATACGGAGCCGCCGCCAAGCCCTAAAACCTCTCGGGAGGGCTGATCTCGAGTCCGTTTGGGGCTCCGAAGAGGGGGATTCGTCGCCGTCATCATCATCAACCATCCTCCATCACCAATTTCATGATGCTCACCGCCATGCGTGAGTAATTCCATCGTAGGCTTGCTGGACGGTGCTGGGTTGGGTGATATTTATCATGTAATCGAGTTAGTTTTGTTAGGGTTTGATCCCTAGTATCCATTATGTTCTGAGATTGATGTTGCTATGACTTTGCTATGCTTAATGCTTGTCACCAGGGCCCGAGTGCCATGATTTCAGATCTGAACCTATTATGTTTTCATGAATATATGTGAGTTCTTGATCCTATCTTGCAAGTCTATAGTCACCTACTATGTGTTATGATCCAGCAACCCCGAAGTGACAATAATCGGGACCACTCCCGGTGATGACCATAGTTTGAGGAGTTCATGTATTCACTATGTGATAATGCTTTGTTCCGGTTCTTTATTAAAAGGAGGCCTTAATATCCCTTAGTTTCCAATAGGACCCCGCTGCCACGGGAGGGTAGGACAAAAGATGTCATGCAAGTTCTTTTCCATAAGCACGTATGACTATATACGGAATACATGCCTACATTACATTGATGAATTGGAGCTAGTTCTGTGTCACCCTATGTTATGACTGTTACATGATGAACCACATCCAGCATAATTATCCATCACTGATCCGGTGCCTACGAGTTTTCCATATACTGGTTCTCGCTTATTTACTTTCTCGCTGCTACTGTTACAATCACTACAAAATACCAAAAACGTTACTTTTGCTGTCTTTACTTTTGTTGCCGCTACCACCACTATCATATTACTTTGCTACTAAACACTTTGCTGCAGATACTAAGTTTTCAGGTGTGGTTGAATTGACAACTCAGTTGCTAATACTTGAGAATATTATTTGGCTCCCCTTGTGTCGAATCGATAAATTTGGGTTGAATACTCTACCCTCGAAAGCTATTGTGATCCCCTATACTTGTGGGTTATCACACATCAATAACTTTTAGATCTTCATCTTGATTTTCATAGGAATTGGAAGAACACGCTTTAATAAAGGCATCTTTGGAAGTACGCGTCCTAGAGGTTCTTTCTTTGCACTCATCAATGGAAATTCTCATGGCTTTGAGAGACTCATTGATATCATGTTTAGGAGGAATAGATCTAAGCTTTAAAGAATCAATCTCAAGAGAAATTCTATCAACGTTTCTAGCCAAATCATCAACTTTAAGCAATTTCTCTTCAAGTAAAGCATTAAAATTCTTTTGTGAATTCATAAACTCTTTAACACTATTCTCAAATTCAGAGGGCATCTTATTATAATTTCCATAATAGTTGTTGTAGGAATTCCCATAATTATTAGAAGGATTACTAGGATATGGCCTAGGATTAAAATTCCCTCTATAAGTGTTGTTACCAAAATTATTCCTACCAACAAAATTCACATCCATAGATTCATTGTTATTCTCAATCAAAGTAGACAAAGGCATATCATTAGGATCAGAAGAAACACTCTTAGTAGCAAATAATTTCATTAGTTCATCCATCTTTCCACTCAACACATTAATTTCTTCTATCGCACGTACCTTTTTATTGGAAGATCTTTTAGTATGCCATTGAGAATAATTAACCATAATATTATCTAGGAGTTTAGTAGCATCTCCTAAAGTGATTTCCATAAAAGTGCCTCCCGCGGCCGAATCTAATAGATTTCTAGAAGCAAAATTCAATCCGGCATAAAAAATTTGTATGATCATCCACAAATTCAAACCATGAGTAGGGCAATTACGTATCATTAATTTCATTCTCTCCCAAGTTTGTGCAACATGTTCATGATCAAGTTGTTTGAAGTTCATAATATCGTTTCTAAGAGAGATGATCTTAGCGGGAGGAAAATACTTAGAGATAAAAGCATCTTTGCACTTGTTCCATGAATCAATACTATTTTTAGGCAAAGACGAAAATCAAGCTTTAGCACGATCTCTAAGCGAAAAAGGAAAGGGAAAATTGCATTCTTACCCCTAGTTGGTTCCTACCCATGGGTTTTGCCTTTACTTTTTGAGCTTGCTCAGTTTTGCCCTTACTTTTTCCGTCGAGGTCCCTCGAATGCCCTTTGACCGTTTAACCAAAACTTTAAAAATTCATAACTAATTCATGTGAACTCAGAAAAATGCAAATAAGATATCAAAATGTTCATATAAACATTACCTTTATGTGCATATCATTTGCATTCAGGACAAAAGCATCGTTTAAACTACCTGAGGTAATTAATGTTATTAACATTATCAAAAATAAAAAGCTATAAACAATATATTTTTCATGAATAAAAATTACATGCAAATGTAGGTGATGTTTTCTAAACATCCTGATATCTTATTTGCATTTTTCTGATTTCGTATCAACTTGTCATGAAGTTTCCAAATAATGGTCAAAGTCATTAGAAAATTCATAACAAGATGATACGAACTCGGCAAAATGCAAATAAGATATCTAGATGTTCAGAAAACATCACCTACATTTGCATGTAATTTTTATTCACAAAAAAATATTGTTTATACCTTTTTATTTTTAATAATATTAATAACATTAATTACCTCAGGTAGTTTAAAGTGTGCTTTTGTCTTGAATGCAAATGATATGCACATAAAGGTAATGTTTATATGAACATTTTGATATCTTATTTGCATTTTTCTGAGTTCATATGAATTAGTTATGAATTTTCAAAGTTTTGGTCAAACGGTCAAAGGGCATTCGAGGGACCATGATGGAAAAAGTAAGGGCAAAACTGAGCAAGCTTGAAAAATAAGGGCAAAACTCGTGGGTAGGAACCAACTAAGGGTAAAAATGCAATTGTCCCAAAAGGAAATAGCTTCAATTTAACGACATCATTATCGGCATCTTTTTTCTTTTGCATATCACATAAATCAACGAAGCTATTCAGATGAGTAGCAGCATCTTCACTAGGAAGGCCGGCGAATTGGTCTTTCATAACAAGATTCAACAAAGCAGCATTAATTTCACAAGATTCAGCATCGGTAAGAGGACCAATCGGAGTGCTAAGGAAATCATTATTATTGGTATTGGTGAAGTCACACAATTTGGTTGTATCTTGAGCCATCGCGACAAACAAGCAATCTAACACACGAGCAAACAAAAGCAAACAGGCAAAAAGAGGCAAATAGAGAGGGAGGATAGAGAGAGAGGGTGAATAAAACGGCAAGGGTGAATTGGGGGGAGAGGAAAACAAGAGGCAAATGGCAAATAATGTAATGCGAGAGATAGGGATTGTGATGGGTACTTGGTATGTTGACTTTTTGCATAGACTCCCCGGCAACGGTGCCAGAAATCCTTCTTGCTACGTCTTGAGCTTGCGTTGGTTTTCCCCGAAGAGGAAGGGATGATACAACAGAGTAGCGTGAGTATTTTCCCTCAGTTTTTGAGAACCAAGGTATCAATCCAGTAGGAGGCCACGCTCAAGTCCCTCGTACCTGCACAAAACGATAGCTACTCGCAACTAACGCGATTAGGGGTTGTCAATCCCTTCACGATCACTTACAAGAGTGATATCTGATAGATATAATATTTTTGGTATTTTTGGTATAAAGATGCAAAGTAAAAAGTAAAGGCAAAGTAAAAAGTAAAGTCAAAGTAAAAAAGCAAAGCAAGATTAAAGTGATGGAGATTGATATGATGAGAATAGACCCGGGGGCCATAGGTTTCACTAGTGGCTTCTCTCAAGAGCATAAGTATTCTACAGTGGGTGAACAAATTACTGTTGAGCAATTGACAGAATTGAGCATAGTTATGAGAACATCTAGGCATGATCATGTATATAGGCATCACGTCCGTGACAAGTAGACCGAAACGATTCTGCATCTACTACTATTACTCCACTCATCGGCCGCTATCCAGCATGCATCTAGAGTATTAAGTTAAAAACAGAGTAACGCCTTAAGCAAGATGACATGATGTAGAGAGATAAATTCATGCAACATGAAATAAACCCCATCTTGTTATCCTCGATGGCAACGATACAATACGTGCCTTGCTGCCCCTTCTGTCACTAGGTAAGGACACCGCAAGATCGAACCCAAAGCTAAGCACTTCTCCCATGGCAAGAACTACCAATCTAGTTGGCCAAACCAAACAGATAATTCGAAGAGACTTGCAAAGATAACCAATCATACATAAAAGAATTCAGAGAAGATTCAAATATTATTCATAGATAGACTTGATCATAAACCCACAATTCATCGATCTCAACAAACACACCGCAAAAGGAAGATTACATCGAATAGATCTCCACAAGAGAGGGGGAGAACTTTGTATTGAGATTCAAAGAGAGAGAAGAAGCCATCTAGCTACTAACTATGGACCCGAAGGTTTGAGGTAAACTACTCACACTTCATCGGAGAGGCTATGATGATGTAGAAGCCCTCCGTGATGACGGCCCTCTTTCGGCGGAGCTCCGGAACAGGCCCCAAGATGGGATCTCGTGGATACAAAAAGTTGCGGCGGTGGAATTAGGTTTTTGGCTCCTATTCTGATCGTTTGGGGGTACGTGTGTATATATAGGAGGAAGAAGTACGCCGGAGGAGCAACGGGGGGCCCACGAGGTAGGGGGCGCGCCCTAGGGGGGGACACCCTCGTGACCGCCTCTTTTGTTCCTTGGAGCAGGGTCCAAGTCTCCTGGATCACGTTCGGTGAAAAAATCACGTTCCCGAAGATTTTATTCCGTTTGGACTCCGTTTGATATTTTGTTTTTTCGAAACACTGAAATAGGCAAAAAAAACAACAATTCTGGGCTGGGCCTCCGGTTAATAGGTTAGTCCCAAAAATAATATAAAAGTGGAAAATAAAGCCCAATATAGTCCACAACAGTAGATAATATAGCATGGAGCAATCAAATATTATAGATACGTTGGAGACGTATCAGTGGGATGTGTTAAATGAGACGACGGATGATCCCTCGGTCATGTACAAGTTGTACAAGAGCGAGCTGGACATGATCACGGCTGAGCAGGTGACTCGACATTGCATAAGTGATTCTCATGCTTCTATCGTAACTCGAAATCAATTTTGCATTCTATGCTATTTTGCAGGTGGAATGGGAGCCGTATGGAAGAGGGGATAGTTTTGGTGACCCTATAGAGTTCAGGATGAATCTGATGTGCGCTAGGGATAGGAATCTTTGGCATATGCGGTGCCCACTCATATGCAACTGGGCGGTTGAGCTTCACCTGTCACATCGGGTGTATCGCTAGTTTGGTTTGTTTTAGCCACACCCGCCGGAGTGGGAGGACACGGACAATTAAGTTGCTACACGTGTAAGATATAATTAACCTTGAGCACTTAGCAGCTTCTCGACAGTTTTGATGATGCTAATATTATATTTCTAACTTGCAGGTTGGATCGGAAAAGGCAGCGGAAGATCTAGGATTGGGCCAAGCATCACAGGAAGTATGTCGTGCAGTTCGCGCTTAGTGTGGAGCAAGCTAAGGCTGGAAAACGAGCCCAGCTTCGTGAGCACTGCCCGATCGCATTCTATAACTATCTCACATGGTTTCTTGCAAGTACCCGTGTGGAGGTATGCAAGCCGGCGTATGCTGAGGAGATTTTGGAAGATCCCACCGTTTTCGATGAGCTAACTCAGCACAAGTACAACACATTAGTTAGGAAAGGCAACTCAGTCCCTTCAGATCCAATGATGAACTTTGTGGTATTTTCCCTTTTTGCTTTTCCATTCGCACTATTCACATCTTCGCTTGCCTAACACATTAATGCCGTTTCTGTTCATAGCGTGGCCAGATCAAGAAAGCAGCTGATGAGACCGAGACTATTCTGGAAACAACCCCAGTTGGGAAAAGCGATGGGGAAGGTGCACTTCGAGCATTCATTAAGGTTCACATCTGCTTGAAACTAGCACTTAACATGTATTGCTACATTCGATGTCTCATTCCCTTGTACATGTTGCAACGC
The DNA here is from genome assembly GCF_002162155.2 of Triticum dicoccoides. Taxonomy (NCBI): domain Eukaryota; kingdom Viridiplantae; phylum Streptophyta; class Magnoliopsida; order Poales; family Poaceae; genus Triticum; species Triticum dicoccoides. The sequence continues at coordinate 325,493,279 of NC_041388.1, forward strand.
CAGGGCCAATGGTTAAGGCGACTATCAAACCATTTCGGTTGTCGTGGCCTCAAGTATGTATCACCAGAATGGTCTAGGTCGGCGACACCATCAGATCCCACTTCTGGCCATGGTGATCCTTTGGAGGATGAGGATGTGGGTGTGGTCACCCAAGAGGTATGGCATGAGCATATATTCAATTGTTGATGCATTGCTAACTATATCCTCACACACGGTATTTCCATATCTTTTGTTTTTGTAATAGGTTGCGGATGATATGACCTTGGGGACCTACCAAGTTCGGTCTGCATACGAATTAAAGCCTAGGAAGGGAATCAATAAATACACACCTGAAGACTTCACCCAAAGAGGCAAAAGGATGGTCGGCACCTCGCAGATGGCGGCTTTGGATGACTATGTGGATGACGTGGAGGAACCGGAGCCGGAGCCGGAGCGGGTTGCTCTTCCTAGGAATGCGAAGAAGATAGCCAGCAAGAAGGGGGAGGAGCCAAAAAGCGCTCAAGGAACTAGTCATCGTCCTCTATTTGTTATGTAACTCGCCTAGTGGGCGTTTTGCTTATGTCGAACTTGTTATGCCGTTGAACTTGGAGTGGTGGTAGCTCTTAGTAATGTTGAACTTGTTATGTCATTGAACTTGGAGTGATGGTAGCTCTATGTTGAACTTGAAGTGATTGTATGTCTTAGTAATGTTGAACTTGTTGTGATGGTCACTCTATGAAATGTTGTCTTTGTTCAACTTAAATATCATTACTGTTTATTCTGTGATGCAACTATATGTGCCTGAAAATGACCAGTTTGAGTGCCAAAAAAACACTAAGTGGCGGTGCGGCGCCTAGCGGAGAGGCGCCACACTGTACAGTGCATCGCCTAGCACGCAGGCGTTGCACAGTGCGGCGCCTCTCCGCTAGGCGCCACACCAACACTTAGCGAATTTTTGGCCCCAAACTGGAGGCAAACTTTCTATTGCTCTCTGGATAGCTATACACAGGCGTGCAACGCCTCCGAGTTGGGTGCCGCATTGTATAGTGCAACGCCTACCTCTAAGGCGTTGCACGCCCGTGTACAGCTATCCAGAGAGAAACAGAAAACTTTGCAAGTTACAGACTTGTGCAACGCCTAGCCATAGGCGCTGCAATGCTCGGTGTGGCGCCGCCTCCAGGCTAGGCATTGCACCAGTATGTAACTTGGAAACCTTTTGTTGCTCTCTGGACAGCTCTTCTCAAGCATGCAACGCCTATGAGCTAGGAGTCACACGCGGCAGTGCAACGCCTAGCTCGAAGGCGTTGCATGCCTGGGAATAGCTGTCCAGAGAGCAACAGAAAGTTTGCAAGTTACAGACTGATGCAACGCCTAGCTTGAAGGCGCCACACGGAGCAGTGCAATGCCTAGCTCCGAGGCGTTGCACTGCTTCATGTGGCGCCTCCAGGCTAGGCGTTGCACCAGTCTATAACTTGCAAACCTTTTGTTTCTCTCTGGACAGCTCTTCCCAGGCGTGCAACGCCTCCGAGCTAGGCGTCACGCCAAGCAGTGCAACGCCTTGCTCTGAGGCATTGCACGTCTGGGAAGAGCTGTCCAGAGAGCAACAAAAAGTTTGCAAGTTACAGGCTGGTGCGGCGCCTAGCCTGGAGGCGCCACACGAAGCAGTGCAACGGCCAAGCGCTAGGCGCTACGCTTGGACTTAGCGAATTTGTTGGCAAACCTAGTATTGTGAAGATAGCATATGCACACGTAGTATACATAGCAAGCAGGCAAAAAACTGTCAAGACAACATATGCACAAAGTACTTCATGACACATAGTAGTTCATAACACATAGTACTTTAACTTGAGGAGTAGTTCATACAACCAAATCGAGGAGGAAATACATAGTACTTCACGACACATAGTAGTTCACAACGAAATCGATGAGGAGTCCAAAATACATAATAGTTCATGACACATAGTAGTTCACAACCAAATCAAAGAGCATAGTTTAAAGGATAACACGGTCATCATCCACAAGCAAGTTGAAGATGACATAGCTCTATTGCGTATAGCAAGGCCCCTTCCCCTTCTTCTTCTTCTTCCTCTCTTCTTCCTCTTCCTCCTCCATTTTCCTTATGCGGTGAGTGATGAAGCTATGTACCTAGGGTAGGGTCATAGGCCTGACCTAGACTTCCTCCCCAAGGACATCACCCTAAAGCCAGCAACATTCAAAGGGTACCATCATCCACCCGACCAGAGACATTCCACTCGGAAGAATCAATGTCACTCGACCGTCACAGAAGTCACTCGACAAACAGAAGATCTGAAGCCACTCTACACAGCAACAGTCGGGCGTTTACTCATAGAATTAACTATCATTTATAGCACTTTAATACGGACGTTACCTGTAACGCTCCTTCTTTATGTACATTAAACCCCGCATAACGGAGGGGGGCTGGGGTCCTGGCGCACTCTATATAAGCCACCCCCCTCCTCCGAGACTGGGGTTCGCATCTTTTGTAAACTCACACACGCATATAATCCAGTCGACCGCCTCAAGGCACCGAGACGTAGGGCTGTTACTTCCTCCGAGAAGGGCCTGAACTCATAAACTCGTGTGTACAACTACTCCATAGCTAGGATCTTGCCTCCTCATACCTACCCCCCATTCTACTATCAGTCTTAGATCCACGACAGTTGGCGCCCACCGTGGGGCAGGTGTCTTAGCAGTTTGTTGGAGAAGTTGCGATTTTTCCAATTCCCATCATCATGGTTTCCGGCGGAGGATTGGCTGAAGGCCGCGAGATCCGTCTCGGCGCGCTTGTCTTCATCGCCGACGACTCTGCTTGGCTCCACGAGGCTCCACTCGACGTTGTGGCGCTCCCCGTCCACAGGGCAACGCACTCCCGCGCATGCGTCCGCGACGTCCTTCTTCGGCAGCCGTCGACTGAGTATCAGTCGGCTCCTACGGCAACCTCGCTTTCCGTTGTTCGCCGACGCCAGTGATCCGGTCGGTCGCGGCTTCAGCGGTGGGTGAGGCATCCGATGGCCCGCCAATCGGCCACCCCACAAATCGCGGCGATCGAGCCCGATGAAACTCTCTATGTCTTGTTCGATCTGTCGACTGGCTCCGTTGAGACTGCGTCCGAATGCGACAGCAGCGACCCCGCGGCGGAAGTCTTGATGGTGAATGGACCACGCAGTCCTCCTGGCTTCACCCGTGAAGACGGTGGCAATGGCGTCGGCGACCCATCACATGTCCACGAGGAGTACCGCCCCGAACCCCTCTCTTCGCAGCGGAGGGAAGATCTTCGTCGCCGTAATATGGATGCACTTCACACTCCTATCGCTGGAGAAACCCCCGAGGCGCAGGCCTTGGAGGAGGCGCGCCTGGCCAACTTGGCTGAGCGCACTTGTCTGGAGAACCTCTAGCGCGCACTCGACGAGCGTGTCGGCAGCAGATTTCTGAGTCCAGTTGATGACAACTTTTTCTGCCTCCGACTCAGGTATACCGAACTCCGATCCAAAATCATACAACTGCAGCTCGATTAGCAGAGTCAATTTAACCTTCCCAGTCAGAAGTTGGTCGAGGTTTGATGCAAATCCGGGCTTTACTCCGGGCAGTGAGAGAGGAGAACACATCAGTATCTTAGTCGCGGAATAGGATTCATAGCAGATCTGTGGTGGCAGATACTGTCCAATCTGCTCACAGCCCAAGATCGCGTCCGCGACATGAGGAACGTGGGCACCGGCAAGATCAGTACAGGAACCGCGAGCAGTATGATCATCGACTCGACCACGATGACCGTCGTCGAGTGCCCACGCCTCCTCCGAGGAGTGGGTCATACGTGCCTCGGCGGCAAGATGACAGGCGCCCCCACAGCGGCGAACGAAGAATTCCGGTCGATCCCAGAGAGCCAGGTTTTGATGCAAGATCTATCCTCGTCCAAGGTATGGTCGATAGGAATAGGGCTCACAGGGAAGGCCACGATAGAAATCATCCGACTGGAAGCAGGGTGCACGTTTCAAGACCCGAGTGTTTCAGCAGAGCAATCAGAGCAGCAGTGATTCCTCCCAACTTCAGGTTTGCGACTGGAGTCAGCAAGTTCATCGGTGAGTCCAAGCCGGACACTTGGCTTCAGGACTACCGAGTGGCTATGCAGATTGGTGGCGGCAATGGCTATGAAGCACCTCCCCTTGATGTTGGAGGGCTCAGCCAGAGCGTGGTTGAATCAGTTGGCTCCTGGCAGCATATATAGTTGGGAGGAACTTGCTCGAGTGTTTGTTAGGACCTTTGAAGGCACTTGCAAAAGGCCGGAAGGGTTGACAGAATTGCAGTGTTGTCTCCAGAAACTGAATGAAACCTTGAGGGATTATATCCAGAGATGGATCGTGTTGCACCATACAGTGGAGAATGTGTCAAATCACCAAGCAATGTATGCCTTCAAGGAAGGCGTTAAGTATCGAGAGTTGAATCTGAAATTTGGTCGGATGGGAGATATGACTCTGACTCGGATAATGGAGATTTCCACCAAATATGCCAATGGTGAAGAGGAAGACCGACTCCGGAGTGGCAAACACAAAACAGTCACCCAAGAAACCGGAGGAGGGAATTCCAGTCGGAAACAGAAGCGAAAGGCCGAACCAGCTGCTTCTGGTAAAGCCTTAGCTGTTACCCAAGGAAAGTTCAAAGGAAAGCCCAAAGGGCCCTAGACTCCTAAAAAAGTAAGGATAAATATGGGAATGATGTGTTGGATTTACCATGCCATATTCATACGAAAAAAGATGAAGAGGGGAACATCGTTTACCCTAAACACACCACTCGACAGTGTCGTTTCCTGATCTAGCAGTTCCGAGAGAAATAACCCAAGGAAAAGGAAAAGGAGTCGGACGGAGGTGAGGATAGGGAAGAAGATGATGGTGGTTTTCCCAATGTCAATTCCACACTGATGATTTTTGCTGATGTTGAAAGCAAAAGTTGGTTGAAAGTTATAAACAGAGAAGTAAACATGGTTGCTCCTGCAACACCCAGTTATCTTAAGTGGTCCCAGACTGCCATCACATTCAACCAGTCGGACATCCAGCTCATATAGCCACCCCTAGGAGGCAAGCACTGGTGGTCGACCCAGTAGTTGAAGGCACTCGACTGACTAAAGTGCTGATGGATGGTGGCAGTGGCCTGAATATCCTTTATGCTGAAACCTTGAAGGGAATGGGCATTCCGATGTCCAAGCTTAGTGAAAGCAACATGAGTTTCCATGGTGTTATACCTGGCAAGAAAGCTCAGTCACTCGGCCAGATCGCCCTTGATGTGGTTTTCGGTGATTCCAAGAATTATCGTAAGGAAAAGTTGACATTTGAGGTAGTGGATTTCAAGCGTGCTTGCCATGCTATTCTGGGTAGGCCCGCTTATGCACGTTTTATGGCTCGACCATGTTACGTGTATCTCAAATTGAAGATGCGTGGTCCTAGAGGAGTAATCACTGTCACTGGCAATCGGCAGAAGGCGAAAGAGTGCTTCCAAAAGGGCTCGAAAATTGCCGATGCACAGATGGCAGTAGTGGAACTGCAAGAGTATCAGAAGAGTGCAGATCCGAGTGATTTGCTGCGAGCCAAGAAGCCTGCCATAGATTTTGCATTTCAGTCGTCCGGTGAAACGAAGCCGATTCATATTCACCCGACCGACCCCAATGCTGCTCCGACCCATATCTCAACAACACTCGACAGCAGATAGGAAGAAGCGCTCATCCAGTTCCTCCGTGAGAACTGGGACATCTTTGCATGGAAACCTTCTAACATGTCGGGTGTACCCAGGGGACTGGCTGAGTATTGTTTGCGAGTCGACCCAAAAGTAAAACCAGTCAAAGAACATCTCCGACGGTCCGCCGTCCAGAAGAGAAAAGCAATTAGCGAGGAAGTGGCTCGGCTCTTGGCAGCTGAGTTCATCCGACAGATATACCACTCCGAGTGGCTTGCCAATGTTGCCATGGTCCCCAAGAAGGATAATTCACTTCGCATGTGCATTGACTTCAAGCATATCAATCGGGCCTGCCCGAAAGATCATTTTCCTCCCCCTGCATCGACCAAATTGTCGACTCGACTGCGGGGTGTGAGTGTTTGTCCTTTTTGGACGCCTATTTCAGGTACCATCAGATCCGACTGTATGGACCCGATGAGATAAAAATGACTTTCATCACTCCATTCGGATGCTTCTATTATGTCAATATGCCATTCGGCTTGAAGAACGACGGAGCCACATTCATGAGGATGATCCAGAAGTGTCTGCTCACTCAAATCAGTCGGAATGTGGAAGCATGCATGGATGACATTGTGGTCAAGTCACGTAAAGGTTCCGATCTGCTGGCTGACCTTGCCAAAACCTTTGCCAATCTCAGAAGATATGATATCAAGTTTAATCCATCAAAGTGGACATTCGGAGTTCCGGGCGGAAAGTTACTCGGTTTCCTCGTTTCCGAACGAGAGATCGACGCTAACCCAGAGAAAGTTGGTGCTATTCTTCGGATGAAACGCCCTGTGCATGTGCACGATGTCCAGAAGCTTACTGGTTGTTTGGCTGCCTTGATTCAATTCATTTCTCGCCTTCGTGAAAAGGCATTGCCTCTTTACCGACTGATGAAGAAGTCTGATAAGTTCGAGTGGACTCCCAAAGCTGATGCAGCGTTTGTAGAGCTCAAAGCTCTGCTTTCCACCCAGCCGGTACTTGCTGCACCAATCAGCAAAGAACCTTTACTACTTTATATTGCAGCCACTGGACAAGTTGTCAGTACAGTACTCATGGTCGAGCGGGAGGAAGAAGGAAAAGCCTATAAAATTCAGCGCCCAGTGTATTATGTTTCTGAAGTTCTGACTCCGTCGAAGCAAAGATACCCACACTATCAGAAGCTTGTTTACGGGATTTACATGACCACAAAGAAGGTTGCACACTATTTATCTGATCATTCCATTACAGTCGTCAACAACGCTCCATTATCAGAGATTCTGAACAACAGAGATGCAACTAGTCGAGTGGCAAAGTGGGCGATTGAACTCCTTCCCTTGGATATCAAATTTGAGGCAAAGAAAGCTATCAAGTCCCAAGCAATAGCTGATTTCCTCGCCGAATGGATCGAACAGCAACTTCCAGGCCAAATTCACTCGAAGCATTGGACCATGTTCTTCGATGGGTCCAAGATGCTGAATGGTTCCGGTGCTGGGGTGGTGTTGGTATCTCCCCGTGGTGACAAACTCAGCTATGTTCTCCAGATTCACTTTGACTCCTCCAACAATGAAGCTGAATATGAGGCACTTTTGTACGGGTTGTGTATGGCCATTTCACTCGGTGTCCGTCGCCTCATGGTCTATGGCGACTCGGATTTAGTGGTCAATCAGGTGATGAAGGAATGGGATGTCAGAAGCCCAGCTATGACTGGTTATTGCAATATAGTGAGGAAGCTAGAAAAGAGATTTGAGGGATTAGAGCTCCATCACATCCCTCGACTGAAAAATCAAGCAGCCGATGATCTGGCAAAGATAGGCTCCAAGAGAGAAGCCATCCCTAGCAATGTGTTCTTGGAGCACATTCATACACCTTCAGTTCAAGAAGATCCCTTCACTGAAGAGCCCCCGCAGCCGAAGAGTGCCACCGATCTGACTGAAATCGAGGTTCCAGCCGTAGTCGATTTGATTATGGAGGTTTTGGTCATCACCCCCGATTGGACAGTACCATATATCGCATACATTCTTAGAAGGGAACTCCCAGAAGATGAAGAAGAGTCTCGACAGATCGTCCGTCGATCTAAAGCCTTTACTGTGATAAGAGGACAGTTGTTCAGAGAAAGTATGACTGGAGTTTGCCAGAAATGCATAACACCTGAAGAAGGTCGAGTGATCCTCAATGACATCCACTCGGGGACCTGTGGTCACCATGCATCCTCTCGGACCATTGTGGCCAAAGCATATCGAGCGGGATTTTACTGGCCACGGGCAAATGAGATGGCACAAGAAATAGTCAACAAATGTGAAGGTTGCCAGTTTTACTCCAACATGTCTCACAAGCCTGCGTCGGCCCTGAAGACCATTCCACTCATCTGGCCTTTTGCTGTTTGGGGATTGGATATGGTTGGACCTTTGAGGACTAGTAGGAGTGGATTTACTCATGTGCTTGTAGCAGTCGACAAGTTCACCAAGTGGATTGAAGCCAAGCCTATCAAGAACCTTGATGCCAGTACTGCTGTCAGCTTCATCAGAGAGTTAACATTCAGATATGGTGTTCCACACAGCATCATCACTGACAACGGATCAAAGTTCGATTCTGATGAGTTCAAAACTTTCTGTGCTTCACAAGGTACTTGATACGTCTCTGTCGTATCTATAATTTTTGGTTGTTCCATGCCAATATTATTCGACTTTCATATACTTTTCAGCAACTTTTTATATTACTTTTGGGACTAACATATTGATCTAGTGCTCAGTGCCAGTTCATGTCTGTTGCATGTTTTTGGTTTGGCAGAATATCCATATCAAACGGAGTCCAAACGGGATAAAACGGACGGAGCTTATTTTTGGAAAATATGGAAAATTTGGAAGGAAAATCAACGCGAACCAGTCCCCGAGGTGGTCACGAGGCAGGGGGCGCGCCTGCCCCCCTGGGCGCGCCCCTACCCTCATGAGCCCACCGTAAGGCGGTTAACGCTCTTCTTTTGCCGCAAGAAAGCTAATATTCAGAAAAAAATCACGGCGAAGGTTTCAGGCCAATCGGAGTTACGGATCTCCATATATACACAAAACGGTGAAACAGAGCCACAACAGAACGCAGAATGAGAGAGAGAGAGAGACAGAGAGATAGATCCAATCTCGGAGGGGCTCTCGCCCCTCCCACGCCATGGGAGCCAAGGACCAGAGGGGAAACCCTTCTCCCATCTAGGGAGGAGGTCAAGGAAGAAGAAGAAGGGGGGCTCTCTCCCCCTCGGTTTCGGTGGAGCTGGAGTGCCACCGGGGGCCATCATCATCACCGCCATCTTCACCAACAACTTCGCCACCATCATCACCAACTCTTCCCCCCTCTATGCAGCGGTGTAACCTCTCTCTTACCCGCTGTAATCTCTACTTAAACATGGTGCTCAACGCTATATATTATTTCCCAATGATGTATGGCTATCCTATGATGTTTGAGTATATCTGTTTTGTCCTAATGGCTATTTGATGATCGTGATTGGTTTGAGTTGTATGTTTTATTATTGGTGCTGTCCTATGGTGCTCTCCGTGTCACACAAGCGTGAGGGATTCCCGCTGTAGGGTTTGCAATATGCTTATGATTTGCTTATGGTGGGTGGCGTGAGTGAGAGAAGCACAGACCCGAGTAAGTAGGTTGTTTGCGTATGGGATAAAGGGGACTTGATGCTTTAATGTTATGGTTGGGTTTTACCTTAATGAATCTTTAGTAGTTTCGGATGCTTGCTAGAGTTCCAATCATAAGTGCATATGATCCAAGTAGAGAAAGTATGTTAGCTTATGCCTCTCCCTCAAATAAAATTGCAATAATGATTACCGGTCTAGTTATCGATTGCCTAGGGACAAATAACTTTCTTGTTGACAAAAGTTGTTTACTAAAACTAATTTAGTTGTGTCTTTATCTAAACAGCCCCTAGTCTTTATTTACTTGCTCTTTACTTTTTTGCAAGCTTACCCAAAACACCTACAAAGTACTTCTAGTTTCATACTTGTTTCCGGTAAAGCGAACGTCAAGCGTGCGTAGAGTTGTATCGGTGGTCGATAGAACTTGAGGGAATATTTGTTCTACCTTTAGCTCCTCGTTGGGTTCGACACTCTTACTTATCGAAAGAGGCTACAATTGATCCCCTATACTTGTGGGTTATCAAGACTCTTTTCTGGCGCCATTGCCGGGGAGCAATAGCGTGGGGTGAATATTCTCGTGTATGCTTGTTTGCTTTATCACTAAGTAATTTTTATTTGTTGTTCTTAGTTGTTTTCTATCTTTAGTTATGGGTAGGAAACGCAAAATACCAAAAAAAGTAGTTGTACCTACTGAACCAATGGTTGAAGAACCACTCAAAATCTATCACACTGCTGAAGCTTATTACTTGGATCATCTCCGATCCCTATGTGCTCGTGCTGAAACCCCAACTAGCTTAGTTGAGGGCAAATCTTTAGATGAGCATGCTTGTTATGTGCGACACCGTATATCTCAAAGAGGGAAACGTTTATTGGATCAAATTCATTGTTTGCAATGCTATGCTTGGAATTTATGCTATATATATGATTTTACTTGTTGTTCTGAAAACCCTAAGAAACACCTTCCCTACCAATGTGAGTTTATTGATAATGGGATCTTATCTTCGTATGCTAAGGGTGTTTATAGTTACTGTGATGTTCAACAAATTGAAGAATTTGTTGCTTTTAAGGGTGCTTATGAAATTGCTTCTTTGATTGAAAAGTATGGTGCTACTCTTTACGAATCTGAAAATTTTTCCATACTTAAATATTGCTATGATAATTATGCTTCTAATGCTTATGTTAAACCATATATTAAGAACTACTCCTCTGTCCAAGAAGAGACTAATATTTTGCAGGAGTCTATGGAAGAAGAAATTGTTGAAACTGTGAGCTCATTGGATGAAAAAGATGAGGAGGAGAGCGAAGAACAAAAGGAGGAAGAGCGGATTGATCACCCGTGCCCACCTTCTAATGAGAGTAACTCTTCACCTCATACATTGTTTAATTTCCCTTCGTGCTTACCGAAGGATGATTGCTATGATGATTATTATGATCCCGTTGATTCTTTTGAAATATCCCTTTTTGATGATGCTTCCTATGCTTGTGGCCAAGATGCCAATATGAATTATGCTTATGGAGATGAACTTGCTATAGTTCCTTATGTTAAACATGAAATTGTTGCTATTGCACCCACGCATGATAGTCCTATTATCCTTTTGAATTCTCCCGACTACACTATATCGGAGAAGTTTGCACTTATTAAGGATTATATTGATGGGTTGCCTTTTACTACTACACATGATGATTTTGATGAATATAATATGCATGTGCTTGCTGCTCCTACTTGCAATTATTATGAGAGAGGAACTATATCTCCACCTCTCTATGTTTCCAATATGATAGAATTGCAAGAAACTGCTTATACTAAGCATTGGCCTTTACTTTGTGTGCATGAATTGTTCTTTTATGGCATGCCGATGCATAGGAAGAGAGTTAGACTTCGTTGTTACATGATATATGTTACCTTGTGCTCACCACTAAATTACAAATCATTGCTAATTAAAATTGGCTTTGATATACCTTGGGATCCGGGTGGATCCATTACTTGAGCACTATATGCCTAGCTTAATGGCTTTAAGGAAAGTGCTGCCAGGAAGACAACCCGGAAGTTTTAGAGAGTCATTTATTTCTGTTGAGTGCTTTCATATAGTTTAAAAACAACAAAAATAAAGAGGGGAACCCAAAACTTTTTCAAAAAGGAAAGTGAAAGTGATAGAGACAAGCATTGTTCAAGTGGGAGCTAGCCTTGAACTTTGTTCATGCTCACGGAAACTTTGTGAATCTTGATTACAGAAACTTTTCAACAAAAATAATTATCCCCTTGTACAATTCCATTGTATTATAAAAATAATGTGCCAAGGTTTGCCTTTAGGATGGTTACAATGCTTGTTGGTTTGTGCGGTGTAGGACAGAAACTTTGGCTGTAGTGCATGAATTTTAGTTTTTTTACTGGAACGTCAAATGGTTCTGATTCTTTTTTGCACCGTCTTGCTGTACAAATTGTTTATTTTTCCTAGTTTTGGCAGAAATTTTCAAGTATCAGAAATATGGTGAATGTTCAGATTGCTACAGACTGTTTTGTTTTAGACAGATTCTGTTTTTGATGCATAGTTTGCTTGTTTTGATGAAACTATCAATTTATATCAGTGGATTAAGCCATGGAAAAGTTATATTACAGTAGACACAATGAAAAAACAAAATATGAATTGGTTTGCAACAGTACTTAGAGTAGTGATTTGCTTTATTATACTAATGGATCTTACTGAGTTTTCTGTTGAAGTTTTGTGTGGATGAAGTGTTCGATGATTGAGAAGGTTTCGATGTGAGAAGAAGGAAGAGAGGCAAGAGCTCAAGATTGGGGATGCCCGAGGCACCCCAAGTGAATATTCAAGGAGACTCAAGCGTCTAAGCTTGGGGATGCTGGGAAGGCATCCCCTCTTTCTTCAACAAATATCGGTATGTTTTCAGATTCGTTCCGTTCATGAGATATGTGCAATCTTGGAGCGTCTTTTGCATTTAGGTTTTCATTTTTCTTTTATGCACCATGCTGGTATGAGACGGTCCTTGGTTGATTTATAGAATGCTCATTGCACTTCACTTATATCTTTTGAGTATGGCTTTATAGAATGCTTCATGTGCTTCACTTGTATCATTTGAAGTTTGGATTGCCTGTTTCTCTTCACTTAGACAACCGCCATTTGTAGAATGCTCTTTGCTTCACTTATACTTGTTAGAGCATGGGATATCTTTTGTAGAAAGAATTAAACTCTCTTGCTTCACTTATATCTATTTAGAGAGAGAACAGGAATTGGTCATTCACATGGTTAGTCATAAAATCCTACATAAACTTGTAGATCGCTGAATATGATATGTTTGATTCCTTGCAATAGTTTTGCGATATAAAGATGGTGATACTAGAGTCATGCTAGTGGGTGGTTGTGAAATTGAGAAATACTTGTGTTGAGGTTTGCAAGTCCCGTAGCATGCACGTATGGTGAACCGTTATGTAACGAAGTCGGAGCATGATTTATTTATTGATTGTCTTATGAGTGGTGGTCGGGGACGAGCGATGGTCTTTTCCTACCAATCTATCCCCCTAGGAGCATGCGCGTAGTACTTTGTTTCGACGACTAATAGATTTTTGCAATAAGTATGTGAGTTCTTTATGACTAATGTTGAGTCCATGGATTATACGCAGTCTCACCCTTCCATCATTGCTAGCCTCTTCGGTACCGTGCATTGCCCTTTCTCACCTCGAGAGTTGGTGCAAACTTCACCGGTGCATCCAAACCCCGTGATACGATATGCTCTGTCACACATAAACCTCCTTATATCTTCCTCAAAACAGCCACCATACCTACCTATCATGGCATTTCCATAGCCATTCCGAGATATATTGCCATGCAACTTCCATCATCATCATATACATGACTTGAGCATTTATTGTCATATTGCTTTGCATGATCGTAAGATAGCTAGCATGATGTTTTCATGGCTTGTCCATTTTTTTGATGTCATTGCTACGCTAGATCATTGCACATCCCGGTACACCGTCGAAGGCATTCATATAGAGTCATATCTTTGTTCTAGATATCGAGTTGTAATATTGAGTTGTAAGTAAATAAAAGTGTGATGATCATCATTATTAGAGCATTGCCCCAGTGAGGAAAGGATGATGGAGACTATGATTCCCCCACAAGTCGGGATGAGACTCCGGACGAAAAAAATAAAAAAATAAAAAAAAAAGACCAAAAAAAGAGAAGGCCCAAAAAAGAGAAAAAAACAAAAAATGAGAGAAAAAGAGAGAGGGGGCAATGTTACTATCCTTTTACCACACTTGTGCTTCAAAGTAGCACCATGTTCTTCATATAAAGAGTCTCTTGAGTTATCACTTTCATATACTAGTGGGAATTTTCATTATAGAACTTGGCTTCTATATTCCGATGATGGGCTTCCTCAAATGCCCGAGGTCTTCATGAGCAAGCAAGTTGGATGCACACCCACTTAGTTTCCAGTTTGAGCTTTCATAAACTTATAGCTCTCAGTGCATCCGTTGCATGGCAATCCCAACTCCTCACATTGATATCTATTAATGGGCATCTCCATAGCCCGTTAATACGCCTAGTTGATGTGAGACTTTCTCCCTTTTTGTCTTCTCCACATAACCCCCATCATCATATTATATTCCACCTATAGTGCTATGTCCATGGCTCACGCTCATGTATTGCGTGAAAGTTGAAAAGGTTTGAGAACGTCAAAAGTATGAAACAATTGCTTGGCTTGTCATCAGGGTTGTGCATGATGTGAATGCTTTGTGTGGTGAAGATGGAGCATAGCCAGACTATATGATTTTGTAGGGATGGGCTTTCTTTGGCTATGTTATTTCAATAAGACATAATTGCTTGGTTGGTATGCTTGAAATATTATTGTCTTTATGTCAAAGTATAGATTATTGCTTTGAATCACTCGTATCTTAATATTCATGCCATGATTAGACATATGATCAAGATTATGCTAGGTACCATTCCACATCAAAAATTATATTTTTTATCATTTACCTACTCGAGGACGAGCAGGAATTAAGCTTGGGGATGCTGATACGTCTCCGTCGTATCTATAATTTTTGATTGTTCCATGCCAATATTATTCAACTTTCATATACTTTTTGGCAACTTTTTATATTATTTTTGGGACTAACATATTGATCCAGTGCCCAGTGCCAGTTCCTGTCTGTTACATGTTTTTGGTTTCGCAGAATATCCATATCAAACGGAGTCCAAACGGGATAAAAACGGACGAAGCTTATTTTTGGAAAATATGGAAAATTTAGAAGGAAAATCAACACGAACCAGTGCCCGAGGTGGTCACGAGGCAGGGGGCGCGCCCCCTACCCTCGTGAGCCCACCGTAAGGCGGTTGACGCTCTTCTTTTGCCGCAAGAAAGCTAATATTCGGAAAAAAATCACGGCAAAGGTTTCAGGCCAATCGGAGTTACGGATCTCCATATATACACGAAACGGTGAAACAGAGCCACAACAGAACGCAGAACCAGAGAGAGACAGAGAGATAGATCCAATCTCGGAGGGGCTCTCGCCCCTCCCACGCCATGGGAGCCAAGGACCAGAGGGGAAACCCTTCTCCCATCTAGGGAGGAGGTCAAGGAAGAAGAAGAAGGAGGGGGGCTCTCTCCCCCTCACTTTCGATGGCGCCGGAGTGCCACCGGGGGCCATCATCATCACCGCCATCTTCACCAACAACTTCACCACCATCATCACCAACTCTTCCCCCCTCTATGCAGCGGTGTAACCTCTCTCTTACCCGCTGTAATCTCTACTTAAACATGGTGCTCAACGCTATATATTATTTCCCAATGATGTATGGCTATCCTATGATGTTTGAGTAGATCTGTTTTGTCCTAATGGCTATTTGATGATCGTTATTGGTTTGAATTGTATGTTTTATTATTGGTGCTGTCCTATGGTGCTCTCCGTGTCGCGCAAGAGTGAGGGATTCCCGCTGTAGGGTTTGCAATATGCTTATGATTTGCTTATGGTGGGTGGCGTGAGTGACAAAAGCACAGACCCGAGTAAGTAGGTTGTTTGCGTATGGGATAAAGGGGACTTGATGCTTTAATGCTATGGTTGGGTTTTACCTTAATGAATCTTTAGTAGTTGCGGATGCTTGCTAGAGTTCCAATCATAAGTGGATATGATCCAAGTAGAGAAAGTATGTTAGCTTATGCCTCTCCCTCAAATAAAATTGCAATAATGATTACCGGTCTAGTTATCGATTGCCTAGGGACAAATAACTTTCTTGTTGACAAAAGCTCTTTACTAAAACTAATTTAGTTGTGTCTTTATCTAAACAGCCCCTAATCTTTATTTACTTGCTCTTTACTTTCTTGCAAGCTTACCCAAAAACACCTACAAAGTACTTTAGTTTTATACTTGTTTCCGGTAAAGCGAACGTCAAGCGTGCGTAGAGTTGTATCAGTGGTCGATAGAACTTGAGGGAATATTTGTTCTACCTTTAGCTCCTCGTTGGTTTCAACACTCTTACTTATCGAAAGAGGCTACAATTGATCCCCTATACTTGTGGGTTATCAGTACTCGAGTCGACTATGCCTCAGTCGCCCACCCCCAGTCGAATGGGCAAGCTGAAAGAGCAAACGGATTGATTCTCAAAGGACTGAAACCCCGACTAATGCGTGACCTCAAACACGCAGCAGGAGCCTGGGTCGATGAACTTCCATCAGTATTGTGGGGATTGAGGACAACTCCCAGTCGGTCGACTGGCAGAACCCCATTTTTCTTGGTTTATGGAGCCGAAGTTGTACTTCCGAGTGACTTGCTCCACAATGCGCCCCAAGTCGAGCTTTTCTCAGAGGAAGAAGCAGAACAAGCACGTCAAGATGCAGTTGATCTCCTAGAAGAAGAAAGGGAGATGGCCTTGATCCGATCAACCATCTATCAGCAAGACCTATGTCGATTCCATGCCAGAAACGTGAGGGGTCGAGCGTTTCAAGAGGGAGACTTGGTTCTCCGAGTGGATCAGCAGAAACCGCGCAAGCTTGCTCCCTCTTGGGAAGGCCCCTTCATTGTCACCAGAGTGCTCTACAAAGGAGCGTACCACCTCTATGATGTCAAGCACAAGAAAGACGAGTCACGCGCCTGGAATGCGGAGCTGCTCCGCCTCTTTTATACTTAAGCACTCAGTCTGTTGAGATGTAATAAGAAGCACCTTTGTAGTTTGTTTATCAAAGACAAGAGTTTTTACAGTCTTCTGAAAATGATTGTCGATTGCCTACGTTTGTTTCTGAAATCCCCCAGTGGGTGGCTTAGCTGCGAATCCGTTTCGCCTAAGTTGAAAAAATCATACCGAGTGATGAGCGAGCCTCTCACTCGGGGGCTTAGCTGCAGTCCAGTACTCGTCTAGGTTGAAAAAATCCTACCGAGTGATGAGCAAGACTCTCACTCGGGGGCTTAGCTACAGTCCAGTACTCGCCTAAGTTGAAAAGATCCTACTGAGTGGTGAGCAAGCCTCTCACTCGGGGGCTTAGCTGCAGTCCAGTACTCGCCTAAGTTGAAAAAA
>NC_041388.1:325510637-325526972 GCF_002162155.2 Triticum dicoccoides
TATCGAGTGTTGAGAAAACCTCACACTCGGGGGCTTAGCTGCAGCCCAATACTCGTCTAAGTTTCAAAAATCCTACCAAGTGATGAGCAAACCTCACACTCGGAGGCTTAGCTGCAGCCCAGTGCTCGCCTAAGTTTCAAAAATCCTACCGAGTGATGAGCGAACCTCACACTCGGGGGCTTAGCTGCAGCCCAGTGCTCGCCTAAGTTTCAAAAATTCTACCAAGCAATGAGCAAACCTCACACTCGGGAGCTTAGCTGCAGTCTAGTACTCGCCTAAGTTGAAAAACCATCCCTATCCGCAAGGACGACGAGGTGCAGGTCGACTGCAAACCTCTCCTCAGAGCTGCGGCACAAGTACAATGTCCGCTCCATCCCTATCCACAAGGATGATGAGGTGCAAGTCGACTGCAAACCTCTCCTCAGAGCTGCACCACAAGTATAATGTCCGCTCCATCCCTATCCGCAAGGATGACGAGGTGCAGGTCGACTGCAAACCTCTCCTCAGAGCTGTACCACAAGTACAACGTCCGTTCCATCCCTATCCGCAAGGATGATGAGGTGCAAGTCGATTGCAATCCTCTCCTCGGAGCTGCGCCCTAAGTACAATGTGCGCTCCATCCCTATCCGCAAGGACGACGAGGTGCAAGTCGACTACAAACCTCTCCTCCGAGCTACGCCACAAGTACAATGTCCGCTCCATCCCTATCCGCAAGGACGATGAGGCGTAGGTCGACTAAGATATTTCCCTCAGAGTTGCATCTCAAAAAATATTCTGAGTGAAGAATAAATTCCACTCGAAGGCAAACGTAAGCACATGCAGAGGATAAACCAAGATCATATAAAGTCTCAAGAGTTTCAGGACGAAGATAAAAATACTCGGGCGTCAGGCCCGAAGGAGTTTAACGGTTACAAAAACCACTCGGCATTTCGAGGCAAATTTAAAGCAAGTTTATGTATCAAGTTTGTTCACTCGGCGGGAGGAGGACTTGCAGGCTCGACGAACTCGTCCAAATCAATCATGTCAGCAATCCGAGTGGTAGCAGCAATGAAAGTCTCCATGAAGGACTGGAAGTCATGCCTTTTTGTGTTGGCGACCTTGATCGCCGCCAACTTCTCTTCTCGAGCTTCTCTGTAGTGGACCCTAACCAGTGACAGAGCCACGTCAGCACCGCATCGGGCAGAGGACTTCTTCCATTTCTGCACTCGACTAGGGACCTCATTGAGTCGAGCCATCAGAGACTCAAGATCATTCTAAAGCGTTACCCTTGGCCAGAGTGATGAGTCGATGCGTGAAACTGCAACATTTAGACGGGCAAGATAACTTGTAACACTGGCGACACAGGATTCCAGTTGAAGCACATTCATGGCAGCCTCGTCGCCGACTGGAGAAAGGATAGGGTCCAAGCCCGTCTCGATCCGTCTAGTCTCCTCTTCAAAGTTTTGGCAAAATTCTGCAGAGTCAAGGAGTTAATGAGTCGACTGATCAGGTCAAACTTGCAAACAGTAAAACAGTCGGGTAAAAAAGGGGTACCTTCGAGCATAAGAAAGAGTTTCTTGGTGAGAGCTTTCAGATAAGCCTCCAGATCGTTCCTTCTGCGAGTCATGCTTTCCAGCTGGCCGTTCAGAGCCACTTTATCTTTTTTCAGACGAGTCGCCTCCCGATTGGATTCAATGGGAGCCGACTTCAGCTTGTTGATTTCTTCCTCCAGCGCTCCGACCGAATCCAGTTTCTGGTCAGCAAGGGCAGTCTTCTCCTGAGCTTCCTTCTGCGCAGCTGCAAGGTCCAAGTCCTTCTTCTCCAGGGCCAACCTCATTTTCTCTGCAAAATACACATTTAGATCAAACAAAAGAATGAAGAGATAACTTGAAGGATGGTCAAGATAAGCAGTCGACACGCCATTACCTTCCATACTAGCGACTTCATCTTGAGCCTTCTTCAAGTTCTGCTGGGCCAACTCCAGGTCAAGGTTGAGTTGCCTTTGCTTTTCCTCAAATTCGGCAAACCTAGAGATAAGCGAACAAGATTTCTACAGTGAGTAAAAGACATATCAATCGACAAGATCAAAGATTATCTACTTCCGAGTGAATAAAACTTCAAGACTACTCAGACCTCAACCAACTGCCAGCAGTCGACTACGGTCTCGGGGACTACACCCAGTGGGTGCACTTAGCGTGCCCCATTGGTTTGGATTCCACTTGGTCGGTCTGCCCAGGCCGAGTTAAAAAAGGGGGAAGTGCTCAGACCCCAACCGACTGCCAGCAGTCGACTGCGGACTCGGGGACTACACCCAGGGGGTGCACTTGGCATGCCCCCACTGGTTCAGATTCCACTCGACTGCACCCAGTGGGTGTACAATCTCAAAATGCAAGACAATGAAAGATTGTGCAAAGGAAAATATTTGGGTAACATATCCTAAAAGAACAAGTTCAGTCGGAAGATTGACTTACCTAGACATTGGCTCGAAGAGCCGCGCTGGCATCATAAGCAGCCTGACTGCTTTCGCGCACCACCTTCACCCGCTCCATCATTATGCCAGCCTGACGAATAGCCTCCGCAGCGGCGTCCGACTGGCTTTATGGAACATGATGAGTGGCAAAGAAGGGGACGGATGGTCCAGACGCAGCGGCTTGGAGATCCGAGGCATGAAGTTGGATGGTTGAAACAAGCTCTGGAGCAGTCGATGATGCAGGACGCGCACTCGACACTGGGTTAACAAAGGTTATAGAAACCTTACTCGCATCTTTGAGCTGTTGAACTACCCGCTCCGCCGGCGGCTCAGACTGTGTCGGTGTGGAACGACACCTATGGGATCACAAGAATCCCTACTACGGTTGTCGGGGCGCAGGGTTGCGAGGAGAGCAGGGCTAGTAGACAGCACAAGGATCGTTTACCCAGGTTCGGGACGCGAGGATGCGTAAAACCATAGTCCTGCTTTGGTGGGTGTATTTCTGAGAGTTCTTGAGCTCTCGAACTAGCTGTGGTCAACGTGTGGTTCGAAAGAGCCGAATCCCTCTCCTCGTTGCCTCGGGCCTCCTTTTATAGGAAAAAGGGGTTGCCACAGTGGCACACAGGAGGTGGAAAGGTCTACAGTGGCACGAGGTTATCCCTCGTATTACAGAACAAGGTGCATTTAATGCATCGCTTAAGTGTCCTCTTGCTTTATCGGGGACAGGGATGAGGCCCATCCCGTCCGTCGCTGCTCCTCCTCGCTTCGACACGCGCCTCGGCCAGGGATGCGTGCGGTGCCATGTAGGCAGGCAGGCAGCTGAGTTGGTGTGGTGGTGGAGCCTTCACGAAGATCTGCATGCCGCCATGCAGGCGCTTGATGAGTTTGCCTGGGAGCTGCATGTTGCCACGCAGGTGCTCGCCCAGCTGGTTGGGCTGGCAGCTGCATGTGAACGGCGGTGGAAGTTTGGTTGATGTGGGCTTGGCGGTGGCCTTGCCGGGTGGCCCGGCAAGGCTCTCGCCGTGGCGTGTTGTCATCCCTGGCAAGGATCTTGCCGGGGGTCTGGTGGCCTTCCTTGGCAAGGATCTTGTCGGGAATAGTCGTCTTCTAATCTGATCTCGAATATGTCTTCACAAAGATCTACATGCCTCCACAGGGGTGCCTTCCCGAGCCATGGCCCCACGCTGATGATGGCACTAGGGGTCGTGGGCTCAAGGGTGGCTCGCTTTGTTGGTGCGGGGCGAGCTGTCCCGGAAAGAGTCTTGACGGGGCCGCTGAGGCCACCCGGCAAGGGTCTTGCCAGGGGAACTTGCTTCATCCCTTTGCTCTTTGTGGTCTTGGTCTTAGCGTTGCTTTGATTGTCTTGGGCTTCGATCTTACCTTGGCTCACCTCCCTCGTTCTGCTTGGTGTGGCCGTGGGTGCGGCTCTGACTGTCCGTGCACAGGAAAAGGGGTACAAAAATGTGCCCTTATTTTTGTACACCGACAGGAGCCCCGGGGCCTGGGCCACACATAAGCGCAATGCGTTGTTGGGTCAGGCCCAAAACGGTGCGCGGGCAGGTGGGGCGGTTTTTACCGTGGTAAGATTCTTCGCGCGCTCCGCCTCCCATGACCCGCGTGCGCAGCACGGCGTGGTGGGGCGTGCGTGACGTGGGCGGCATGCGTGGGGCGGTTTCCACACGCATGCATCACATTGCAGTAAATGGGCAGCGCACCCTGTGGCTTCCCCATAAAAAGGGATAACCGCGGGCGCACTGTTCCTTTTCGTTTTCTCTGCCTCCTCAATCTGCGTTGCTTGTCTTGACTTGTTTTCATCTTTGCAGGGATGGGGAGACGCTGGACCAGAGAGCGAAGAGGGCCAAGGTCTCGGCGGGTGGCTAGCCCCCAGCTGGTACTTCGGGGGCGCCATTGGTGGTGTTGAGCAGCCCGGACAGCAGCCCCCGGCAGAGCCCCCAACATAAGTTCATCACTCTTCTCCCGTCGACATGTGTCAGGGGCACGACACCTTGGTGCTAACCTTGTCAGGTACGCAGGAGGAGAGCAGTGATAACCCACAAGTATAGGGGATCGCAACAGATTTCGAGGGTAGAGTATTCAACCCAAATTTATTGATTCGACACAGGACTGGTTCCGCGAGGCCCACAAGGAGCTCAAGGCGGCCCAGGGTGAGCAGGCCAGGCACAACATGGAGCTCACCATGAAGCTCGCTGACATCGAGAAAGCTCAGGAGGCGGCGAAGAACTTGGCCGAGGCCGCCGAAGTCGCTCGGACCCAGCGCGAGGCCGCGCTGAACTCCCAGGAGGAGGACCTTGCTGCGCGCGAGGAGATGCTTGTCGCCATGCTTCGCTACAAGGATGCAGAGGTGGAGAAGCTTGTCTTGCAGTGAACCAGCGAGGTGGAGCAGAGGCACAAGGAGGCACTAAATGCTCAGGCCTAGATTCACGCCGGCAAGGTGTAGGAGCTGGAGGTAGAGCGTGACAGGCTGAAGGAGCAGACCCTGAAGCTGTCCCAGGAGAACGACACGCTCAACAGTGCCCTGATGGAGGCGTAGGGTGCGGTCGTCAGCAAGGCTAGGGAGCTCTCTGAGGCCAACAACTCCATCAAAGACCTCAAGCTGAAGCTGGAGGGTCTCGAGAAGGTGGTGTCGGAGACCACAACCCGAGAGGGGACCCTGGCCAAGGAGCTGGAGGCCGAGAAGCTATTGTGGAAGAACGAGGGCCTCAACTTCGCGAACCACGTGGAGGGCGAGAACCGTTGGCTCGATCGCTTTGCCATCGTCGCCAACCAGGCCGCCGCACAGCTGGCCATCATGGGGATGCCGGACGTGAGGTATGTCCTAGAGCGGGGCATGAGCGCCAATTGCAGCCTGGCCATGTACTTCGAGAAGGTCGTCGGCGCTTTGGAGTGGCTCCACGCCAACCGGACGGCCTCACTGGTCGACGAGTCCTTGAGGTTTTGCCAGGGTGCCATGACCAAGGTTCTCACCAAGGTGGCGCACTGGTACCCCGACCTCGACTTCGATGCCGCGCTGGAGAGCTTGCCGGAGGGAACTGACCTTGCGCCGCTCAGGGAGCGCATCGAGCCCATCATCAGCCGAGTCGGCGGAATTCAGAGGGTGGAGGGCCATCACCGGGATTAGGCATCCCGTTATTTTTTATCGCCGCTGCAGGTTCACAACCAAGACAATTGCTATCTCTAGTTAGAACCGTAGCAACAATTTGATGTAACATAACTCTGCAGCACTTTTTAGTATCATGCATGTTATTTTCCTGTTCGATTTTTCCTTGTATGTCCACCCTACGCAACTAGGTAGGCTTGCCGGCGCGTAAACCCAGGGCGGCGTCGTGGGGACGGATCCCCATTGGCCTGCCGGGTGTGCTTGCTGCGGGGCAAACCACCTTACCGCCCTTAGCGCGGCCGCCCGAACTGTCGAGTTTGACTCGAGCCAGAGTCAAGAGCGTTGCCAGGTGCGGAAGGCTACCCCGCCACTCTCGACGCGGCAGCTTTGAGCTGTTGAGCGGACTCGAAACAGAACAAAGGCGTTGCCAATCGCGGGGGGGGGGGGGCTTGCGTGCAGGTTTCCCATACATAGGCCAGATCTCCGAGGACGATAACCTTAAGTGTAAGAGGAAATAATCCAAGGTTCTGAATGACTTAGCTTTTCTATCACCGAGACGGCGTTGTTCCTCCAACCGCCTTCTTCTCAAAAACCGAAAGCAATGAAGAACCGCTAGGCTAGCTACCAGACCAGATTCTCACAATTGTGCCCCCCTACCTGGCGCGCCAAGGATGTCGGTGTGGAACGACACCTATGGGATCACAAGAATCCCTACTACGGTTGCCGGGGCGTAGGGTTGCGAGGAGAGCAGGGCTAGTAGACAGCACAGGGATTGTTTACCGGCCACGAGGATGCGTAAAACTCTAGTCCTGCTTTGGTGGGTGTATTTCTGAGAGTTCTTGAGCTCTCGAACTAGCTATGGTCAGCGTATGGTTCGAAAGAGCCGAATCCCTCTCCTCGTCGCCTCGGGCCTCCTTTTATAGGAAAAAGGGGTTGCCACAGAGGCACACAGGAGGTGGAAAGGTCTACAGTGGCACGAGGTTATCCCTCATATTACAGGACAAAGTGCATTTAATGCATCACTTAGGTGTCCTCTTGCTTTATCGGGGACAGGGGCGAGGCCCATCCCGTCCGTCGCCGCTCCTCCTCGCTTCGACACGCGCCTCGGCCAGGGATGCGTGCGGTGCCATGTAGGCAGGCAGGCAGCTGAGTTGGCGCGATGGTGGAGCCTTCACGAAGATCTGCATGCCGCCACGCAGGCGCTTGATGAGTTGGCATGGGAGCTGCATGTTGCCACGCAGGTGCCCGCCCAGCTGGTTGGGCTGGCAACTGCATGTGAACGGCGATGGAAGCTTGGTTGATGTGGTCTTGGCGGTGGCCTTGCCGGTGTCTTTGGCGAGGGCCTTGCCGGTTGGCCCGGCAAGGGTCTCACCGTGGCATGTTGTCCTCCCTGGCAAGGATCTTGCCGGGGGTCTGGTGGCCTTCCTTGGCAAGGATCTTGCCGAGAATCGTCGTCTTCTAATCTGATCTTGAATATGTCTTCACAAAGATCTACATGCCTCCACAGGGGTGCCTTCCCGAGCCCTGGCCCCATGCCGATGATGGCACTGGGGGGCGTGGGCTCAAGGGTGGCTCGCTCTGTTGGTGCGGGGCGAGCTGTCCCGGCAAGAGTCTTGTCAGGGCCGCTGAGGCCACCCGGCAAGGGTCTTGTCAGGGGAACTTGCTTCGTCCCTCTGCTCTTTGTGGTCTTGGTCTTGGCGTTGCTTTGATTGTCTTGGGCTTCGATCTTACCTTGGCTCACCTCCCTCATTCTGCTTGGTGTGGCCGTGGGCGCAACTTTGACTGCCCGTGCACAGGAAAAGGGGTACAAAGATGCGCCCCTATTTTTGTACACCGACAGGCTGGGATGTCTTGCTAGTTGTTGTCTTCTTCTTCCTGGGCCTCAGCGGCACGTCCTCGTCATCATCCGGAAGCTCAATGACATAGGGAGGAGCTGCAAAGAAATCAGTCGACCCCAGATGAGTCACCAGAATTTAATCGACCGAACAATCGAGAACAAGATCACGAGGATTGTACCCGGGTTGGAGGTGACCGCATCTTCCATGTCCTCATCTTCATACTGACGGGTGGAAGTCCCAGAAGTAGCAGCACTACAAATTTCAGAATTCAGTCGGTCATGTTTGGCGAAATGAGTCGACTCAAATCCAGATTCATACTAAAAAAAAGAAATCAGGTCCAACTAATACCCGAAAGCAATGGGGATGGCCACTTTGATCTTCGGCAAGGCCTTTGGCGGTTTGGACGGCGTAGCTTTCGGTTGCTTCGACGCCTTTTTAGTTTGAGGGCGCTTCAATGACTGCCCAGTTTGCGCGGTCGCTTTGCCGCGAGCACTTGCTGGATCGTGAGAAAGCTTGGATCGTTTTTCCCTACGAGGAGGAGAGTCGACCTCTTCTTCATCACTCGGGTCATCGTTGTCCTCGTCCTCTTCGTCGTCAGAGTGCCACTCGCCGCTGTCACCTCCACTCGCTTCTCCCTCTGGGTCCTGCTCCTGCTCCCCGTTGGGCATCGAGTACATCTCAGTTAGGGCCTAGAAGACAATAACCAAGATAGGATACAGTCGGATGATAGCAAACAGCTAATTGATAAATCAAGAAGACACTCGACCATTTGGAGTCATACCTTGTCGGTTTCGTACGAGTTGTTGAGTGGAGGAATCCTCCGAGATCCCCTGGGGTTGTCCTTGTTGCCAGTGATGCTCTTCAGCCACCCTTCCAACATAGCATCATTGACTTCCTCTGGATGGATCCGAGTGGTGTCATCGGTGCTCGAATACATCCACATCGGATGGTCACGAGTTTGAAGGGGTTGGATGCGTCGCTTGAGAAAGACCTCCAACAAATCCATACCGGTGACCCCGTCACGGACAAGCTGAACTACTCGCTCAACCAGCACTTTCACTTGCGCCTTCTCCTCTGGGATCACTTTCAAAGCAGAGGGCTTCTCCACTCGGGCCATGGAAAAGGGGGGAAGTCCAGTCGACTGACCCGGAGTCGGCTGGTCCTTGTAGTAGAACTAGGTCGACTGCCACCCTCGGACCGACTCAGGAAGGATCATGGCTGGGAAAGTATTTTTACTCCTCATCTGAATCCCAAGACCCCCGCACATCTGAATCACTTGTGTCCTCTCATCACTCGGGTTGGCCTTCTTGACCGACCGAGAACGGCATGTGAATACGTGCTTGAAGAGCCCCCAGTGTGGCCGATAGCCTAGGAAGCTCTCACACATGGACACAAAAGCAGCGAGGTACACGATGGTGTTCGGGGTAAAGTGGTGGAGTTGCGCCCCAAAGAAGTTCAAAAAACCTCTAAAGAAAGGGCGGGGAGGCAAGGAAAACCCACGGTCGACGTGAGTAGCGAGGAGAACGCGCTCACCCTCCTGTGGGTGCGGCTCGGTCTCGTTTCCCGGGAGTTGCGCCAATTCGTGGGAGATCAGTCCCCCCTCGACCAGGTCGTCGATGTTGTCCTGGCGGATCGTCGAGTGAATCCAGTTGCCCTGGATCCAGCCCGGAGGCAGGCCGACCCTCGAAGAAGATCCGCCCCGGCCAGACTTTTTCCCCTTCGCCTTCGCTGTCGCCTTCTTCGTGCGCTCCAATGCCACCGTCTTCTCATTCCCTATCGCGGCGAGCAGAGCTCGAATGGGGCGGCGGCGCTGGAGCAGGAGCAGATGCAGCAGAGAAAACTGAGAGGGAAAGAAAAGAACGAAGACGCACTGTTCAAAGAAAACCCCGGCCCGACGCCTTATATGGGGCCGCTTCTGAGTGGCTGACCTGTGGGTCCGGACGACCCAATCAAATCCCGCAACAGTAGCGCGCGAGGTACGTGGCAAAAAAGGTGGCGCAGTGAACGAGGCGGCCGCACCTAATCCCTTCTGATTACTGCAGCCTCCCCCGTCCCGTGCGCTTTCCCAAAATCCAAATCCCACGATATCCGCGCGCAGCAGGGCAATCTGTCAGACGGAATATCTTCTCCATATCAGTACTCAAGACATCACAATAAAGTTCACTCGGAAGATTCAAGAATGGATCAAGGCGACTGAAAAGGAGTTGAGATCATTATGGTTGTTCGCGTGGTCACAATAAGTCACTACCGGAGCACAAAAATTGAATTGGAGGAATTCTCAAATCCTTCTCCACTCAAGCCCCGAACCATTCGGGGGCTAATGATGAAGCTATGTACCTAGGGTAGGGTCATTGGCCTGACCTAGACTTCCTCCCCAAGGACATCACCCTAAAGCCAGCAACATTCAAAGGGTACCATCATCCACTCGACCAGAGACATTCCACTCAGAAGAATCAATGTCACTCGATCATCACAGAAGTCACTCGACAACCAGAAGATCTGAAGCCACTCTACACAGCAACGGTCAGGCATTTACTCATAGACTTAACTATCATTTATAGCACTTTAATAAGGACGTTACCTGTAACGCTCCTTCTTTATGTACATTAAACCCCGCATAACAGAGGGGAGCTGGGGTCATGGCGCACTCTATATAAGCCAGCCCCTCCTCCGGGGCAGGGGTTCGCATCTTTTGTAAACTCAAACACGCATATAATCCAGTCGACCGCCTCAGGGCACCGAGATGTAGGGTTGTTACTTCCTCCGAGAAGGGCCTGAACTCGTAAACTCATGTGTACAACTACTCCATAGCTAGGATCTTGCCTCCTCATACATACCCCCATTCTACTGTCAGTCTTAGATCCACGACAGTGAGCCTCCTTAACCACCCTCTCCATGAATATCTTGTTCTCCCTCTCTTTTTTTCATCTTCAAATGCCCAAAGTTTCAAGGTTCTTTCTTGAAAATCCTTGAGACGCTTCTTCTGTGCCTCCTCACATTTCCTCTTCAATGCATGCTCCCTAGCGTGACACTCACGGTACATTCTCTCTCTCTCCTTCCTCTTCTCTTCTAGCTCGTCTTCCTTCTTCTTATTTAGTGCGGCTGCATCCTCCTCTCTCAGCTTTTTCGCAGCCTTTTCCCATCATCATGCCACTTGTTGGCTACCACTTGGTTGCCTTGGCACTTGTTGGCTACCACTTGGTTGCCTTGGCACTTGTTGGCTACCACTCGGTTGCCTTGGCACTTGTTGGCTACCAATTGGTTGCCTTGGCACTTGTTAGCTACCACTTGGTTGGCTCCCTTGTGTAGCTCCTTGTTGGCTTGTGCTTGCATCATTTTTCTTGGACCTTTTTCTTGGTTGGCTACCACTTGCTTGCCTTGGCACTTGTTGGCTACCATTTGGTTGGCTCCCTTATGTAGCTTCTTGTTGGCTTGTGCTTACATCATTTTTCTTGGACCTTTTCCTTGGTTTCGTACATTTTCTTTTGTTGTGGCCATGACCTTTGCATTCCCCACGACAGGAGCTCTCACGAGGCTCTTGGAATTGGTCATTGCCCGCTTCGCGGCAGCCACCATGGCCCCATCCGTCCATGTTGCCTCTAAGACGCTTTGTCTTACGTCTACCCCGTTTAACAACCTTCAACTCCGGATCCGGCCATAGTTGAATTTCATGGTACTCTGGTCGTTGTGATTGGTCAAAGTATGGGTGAAAGCGGGGAGCCCATGTTTTCTTAACCGCCATGATTGAGAACCCCGACTCCCTCATGGTGAGTGGGTGATTGACATCCACATTCCTAGCGCGACCGGCGGTATACGAGTGTGAGCATGGGAGATGAAGCAACAATGGCCTCCCGCAAGAGCAATCACAACGTGTTAGCGACACCTTGAAAGCCCGACCTCCATGTTGGCGGCCATCGTTTGTGGTTCCTCCTGGATCTTTCACTTCGTACTTCCACTCTTCGTTGTCATATAGTATAGCTTCTTGTGAGTCCGCCTTCCGTGATTGAAATTCCAACCATTCATCAACCTTGAGTGGGAACTTGTACTTGTACTTGCGATTGTTCTCACCCGCTATCTGTGCATCCGTTTCCATCAAGTACTTTAGAAAGTACGCATTCATCTTGTCAAATGTGTATTGAACTATTGCCGTCATGGGTAATCCACGTGCACCTTTGAGCACCCTATTGAAGCATTCAGCCATATTGCTTGTCATTTGACCGTATCTTCGGCCATCTTCATCAAAAGCACGTGCCCACTTGTTCCGGTATTGAATGTGCCTATTGAGAAAGTCTTGACCACCGGGATCAAGTTTTTTGTGTGCGAACAATTTGTTGCACAAAGTGGTGAACCGCTTTTCGAAGAAAGTGAGACAACAATCTTGAAAATCATCAGCCAACTCCTTAAGGCCACATGCCCTATAGAAGTTGGAACAAAAGTGCCTCATGCACCATCGATGGTGCAACAGAGCATGCCCGGGAATGTCAATATCCACCGCGTTAAGAATTCCTTGATGCCGATCTGATATGACACAAATTTTCCTCTGAGCGGGTAACACCTTCGTCCTCAAAAGACGCAAAACCACTCCCAGTTGTCATTGTTCTCCACCTCAACCAAAGCAAATGCCAATGGCAACACCCGGTTATTGGCATCACTTGCTATCGCAACCAACAAGGTGCCCTTGTATTATCCAGTCAAGAACGTGCCATCAATGGCGATGACCGGCCTACAGTGTTCGAAAGCCCTCACGCATTGCTCGAACGCCCAAAAAGCACGGCCAAATACTCAGACTTCCCTTCCTTCATGAACCATTGTTTTTCCCCATGAGGCTCGACCACATGAACCATGCCTGGGTTTATGGCAGCCATGACTAACAACAACCTAGGGATTCGGTTGTATGCTTCCTCCCATGTACCATACAACATCTTAATGTGGCTTTCTTTGCCTTCCATGCCTTGTTGTACTTCACCTTGTAATGAAAGATGGCTTTCACAAGGTCAATGACATGTTGGACGCTCATTGTTGGAAATGTGCATATTGAGTTGGAGAGCCTATAAGCGATGAACTTGGACGTGAGTTGTCTGTGGTCTTAGGACACAATCTTTCCATCCACCCTTTTATCTCGGCACATGTGAGTTGGCACACAACTCACTACGTGCCAAGTGGGACCTCCTTTCCATGGTCTTGCACGCACAATCCATGGACATATTTCATCTTCACATGCACATGCAACCGTGTAGCGCACATTGACGTCCGAGTTCACCACCTTGTGTGGACGATAATGCGAACCGAGTAGTTGTCGAGCCACATCTTCAATTCCAAGAAAGTATCGAACTTAGACCCTTTAGCAATCTCGTTCTTGCCGTCATCCAAATCACGATGAGATCTTGGCCTAACCCCAAGAGATATACCTTAGCCACCATCTACCACGGCTTCGTCCGCGAGACTAACATCCTTGAACAATGTAGTCCGATGATCACGACCGAATACTGTAACGCCCTCGATGCGGCTATATCTCCCACGTGTCGAAGCACGACTTAGAGGCATAACCGCATTGAAAGCAATGTCGCAAGTGAGGTAATCTTCACACAACCCATGTAATACATAAGGGAAAGAGATACATAGTTGGCTTACAATCGCCACTTCACACAAGTACATGAATAAAGCATTACATCATCCAGATACAATCAAGGTCCGACTACGGAACCAAAATAAAAGAAGAACCCCAAATGCGACAAAGGTCCCCGATCGACCCCAACTGGGCTCCACTACTGATCAACTAGAACGGAAACAATACAAAGGACAAGATCTTCATCGAGCTCCTCCTGAGCTTGGTTGCGTCATCTGCACGGACTCAACGGCACCTGCAAGCTGGTTTTTGGAAGTATCTGTGAGCCACGGGGACTCAGCAATCTCGCACCCGCGAGATCAAGACTATTTAAGCTTATGGGTAAGGATGGAGTAATGAGGTGGAGCTGCAGCAAGCGACTAGCATACATGGTGGCTAACATACGCAAATGAGAGCGAAAAGAGAAGGCAAAGCGCGGTCGATAAAAGTATGATCAAGAAGTGATCCTATAACAACCTACGTCAAGCATAACTCCAACAACCATGTTCACTTCCCGGACCCCGCCGGAAAGAGACCATCATGGTTACACACGCGGTTGATGTATTTTAATTAAGGTCAACTTCGGGTTTTCTACAACCGGACGTTAACAAATTCCCATCTGCCCATAACCGCGGGCACGGCTTTCGAAAGTTCAAATCCCTGCAGGGGTGTCCCAACTTAGCCCATGACAAGCTCTCACGGTCAACGAAGGAATAGACCTCCACCCGAGAAGTTCCGATCAGACTCGGTATCCCGGTACAACAAGACATTTCGACAGGGTAAAACTAAACCAGCAACACCGCCCGAATGTGCCGACAAATCCCGATAGGAGCTGCACATATCTCTTTCTCAGGGCACACTCAGATTGTCCTAGGTACGGGTAGGCCAGCCCAGAGTTGCCCCTGGTAGCCACCGGTAGCTGACAGGTGGACCAACACTCAGAGGAGCACTGGCCCGGGGGGGTAAAATAATGATGACCCTTGAGTCCGCGAAACCCAAGGGAAAAAGAGGCTAGGTGGCGAATGGTAAAACCAATGTTGGGCATTGCTGGAAGAGCTTTACTTAAGGCGAACTGTCAAGGGGTTCCCATTATAGCCCAACCGCGTAAGGGACGCAAAATCCGGGAACATAACACCGATATGACGGAAACTAGGGCGGCAAGAGTGGAACAAAACACCAGGCATAAGGCCGAGCCTTCCACCTTTTACCAAGTATATAGATGCATTAATTAAATAAGATATATTGTGATATCCCAAACAAGTAAACAAATGTTCCAACAAGGAACAACATCTCCATGTTCCAACAAGGAACAAACTTCGATCTTCACCTGCAACTAACAACGCTATAAGAGGGGCTGAGCAAAGCGGTAACATAGCCAATCAACGGTTTGCTAGGACATTGGTGGGTTAGAGGCTGAACATGGCAATTTGGGTGGCTGACAAGCAAGTGGTAGGCATCGTAGCATTGGCATGGCAAAAGAGCGAGCAAACTAGCATAGCAAAGATAGTAGTGATTTCGAGGGTATGATCATCTTGCCTGCACAGTTGTCAGAGTTGGCTGGATCCTCACAAGCAAACTCAACGGGCTCCTCGGTAGCGAACTCATCTCCCGGCTCTACCCAACAAGACAAACAAGCAACAAGGATACAATCAACCACGGGCAAGACCAAGCAATATGATGAAATGACGATATGCTATGCGGGATGCGATGCGGGATGCAAAATGCAAGATATGACAGGAAATGCATGAACCTGGCATCAACTTGGAAAACCAAGTGTGCCACTGGATAGAGGGGATGAAATCGCTTGAAAACGATATAAAGATCATAGGAATCGGAGCTACGGTTTGGAAATGGCAAGCGTTTTAAGATATGACACCGGTATGCGATTTACAGCAAGTAGGCATCTAAATGCAACGAAAAGAACATGCTACAGCCACCAAACATGAAAACAAAATACATGGCAGTGATGTACACAAGATGGTTGACAAAACACTAGCACTGAGCCATAGGCAAATTCATCCCTTAAGAGGTACAAACAAGCATGGCTAAAACGCAAATGCAAAACAGATTTCAGACTTAGTGAAATTAACACTAGTCTGAAATTTCAGATCACGATGCTCTCTTCGGAGCAGCAAAACAATATGATAGAAAACCTGAACATGACAAGTAAGAACATGGCATGGAGCTACTCAACAAGCTTAACAAAACACCCAAAGTGATCTGGGGCCAAAAGGGTTCACAAAATACTCTACCGAGCTCACGAACATAGCTCGAACACAATCAGTTTTCAGACTTAGTGAAAACTGAGACACGCTGAAATATAACTCACGAAGGCATGTCAACGAGCTCGATGCACTCACTACGATGCAAGTCATGGGAAGGAAAGCATATAACCTGCAAGAAGGCACAAAGTTCTAGCTACACATGGCAAGAACGAAGGCATAGCATGCATGGAACACTAACGGTGGCATCGGCAAAATCGCAAACAAGTTGACGATCTGCCCAGATTAACAACGAAGCAAAAGTTGAGCTCGATTGAGTCAACCTAGAGCACTCCAAATATGTAAACAAAGACATGGATGGATAGAGCATAACATAAATATCAAAACTCCCTTACTGATCATCCTCAAAAGAGGCACGGATCACTAGGAAACAAGCTGGACACATAGCATCATGAACTAAAATATCCCAGACTTAGTGAAAATCACTAAGTCCCTGAAATCAGCAATCTAAGGTACCTCTCTTTGCAAGCTTGCACAAGACAACACACACATCCTAAAAATGCATGGGTGGCACCTCTGGAAAGAAGACAAAATTCTTAACAATTCATCCCAAAGGGGCATAGGCATATCATGCACGAATTAAACATAGCAAAAATGACAAAAGTGCATGATGAACTAACGGATCTGCAATTTAACTCACGAAGCCTCCTTCTAACAGCATTTTGGGCATCAAGATGACCTCAAATGCAAATGATGCAATGGAGTGAAATGATGTACATGTCGAGGCGAAGATTTTGATATATCATACGCTCAAAACGGAGCTACGGTTGCGGAGATACAAGCAGTCAAAGGTAGCACGAAAAAATTAGGGTTAGAGGTAAAAAGTCAACCCGAGATCCAGATCTGGATCCGGGTACTGTTCACCTGCGCGTTTCCCGAGGATAACCAGCGCCGGAGCTCGTCGGTGCCGGCCGGAGTGGGGGAAGAGGAGGCCGGGGTGAGGGAGAGGAGGTCGGGCGGCGCCGGAGGAGGAGGCGGCGACCGCGGGCGGCGGCGTCCGGGGCGGCGCCGGCCGGTAGCGGGCGGCGGCGGCCGGCTTGCGG